>NC_045785.1:88571800-88844398 GCF_009873245.2 Balaenoptera musculus | reverse complement strand
GTATCAACTTATTAAAAAGCTACAATAATCAAAGTAGTAAGGTATTGACAGAAGTGGAGAGAAATAGACCAATAGGACTGTATAAAGAGACTAAACATAAACATTTTTTAAAGTTAAATGATTGTTTACAAAGCATCAAGATAATTCAATGGAAAAAGGAGTCTTTCAACAAATGATGCTGTAACACAGGATATTTGTGTAGAAAAAAAAATGAATCTCAACTGCCACATCATGTGATACATAAATATTAATTTGAAATGGATGATGGGACTAAACTAAAAAACTAAAACTATAAAGCTTCTAGGAAAAAAATTAGGAAAATATGATTTTCCGGTACCTAGAGATTTCCTAGAACTCCAAAAGCACTAACCATAATGTAAAAGGTATATAGTGTAGTTTGTAAATATTAAGAACTTCTGTTCTCAATGAAACACTGATAATAAAACAGAAATGTAAGCCACAGACTAGGAGAAAATATTTGCAATATGTATATCTGACAAAGGACTTGTATCTAGGTCATATAAAGAACTCCCATACTACATCATCATCATCATCACCACCATCATCATCACCAAACAACCTGGTTTTTAAAATGGACAGAAGATTTGAAAAAAAAAACAGTTCATAAAGGAGATTATATATGAACGCGGTCACGAGACATATAAAAGCCTCTTTTGACATCACTAGTCTTCAAGGAACTACAAATAAAAACCACCATGATATGCTACTCCCTATCTACCAGAATGGTTAAAATTTAAAAGACCAACAATACTAAGTGTTGACAAGGATGTGGAGCAAGAGGAGCTCTCCTACTTTGGTGGTGGCTGTATGAAATGGTATGACCACTTTAAAAACAGTTTGACAGTTTCTTATAAAGTTAAATGTACACCAATCCTATGACCCAGCAATTGCACTCTTAGTTTTTTAACCCAAGAGAAATGAAAACACACTTGGTGGTGTTGGTTCTGAGCTCTTTAAAAGACATTTTCATAAACAAACTTTCTAAAAGGTTAAAGCATACTAGCCATCTCCACTTCCTTACCTCTCATTTACTCCTCCAATCACTGTTATCAAGCATCATTCTCTGGACTCCCCTGAAATCACTTTGGCATCTCAAGTGCTTGAAAGTTCATAGTAATTAAAGAGGTTGCCTTGGTTTGAGATCAGCTGGAGTGAATAGTGTTTAATGGGTTTGATTATTCTCAACCTGCTCTGTCATATCCTGGATTAGGGTAGCTACATTATGGTATCTTTTTGTTGATCATGTTGACTCTATACACAGCCAGCTCTGTAACTTAATTAGGCAATGGGACCTTCGATCTCTCCTCTAGGCTGTCTTATATCCCCCACTCCCGACCCACTGCCCCCCAGTTTAGGCCATCATTACTTCCTTTATATTTTTTCAAGAATTCTTACCTAATGGCTCTCCCTCCTCTCTCATAATACACGTCTACTCTTCACAGGGCTGAGTGAGTAAGGTTCCTAAAGCACATCTCAGTTCAAATAACTTTGTGTTTCCTTTTGCCTGCAGGATAACATCCATACACTTAGGGTTGATGTTCAAGGCCCACCACGATCTGGTCCTGATTTAGCATGTCCTGGTCATTTTAAATACTTGATTCCAATTCAGCTGATCAGGGCAAAATTGCAAATAAAAATACCTCATATTTACTGAGTGTTTACTCTGTGCCATTCACAGATCATCCTTAGCATGGTAGTCACAAGGTTTGACCTAAAGTAATCTTTGTCCTAACCTGACTCTTGCTTTGTCTTCTGTCATCTCACCTTAACCACCAGCTCCATTACTTTACTTTCCTCATCCATTTCAGTCCCTCTGATTATGGCATCCTGATTTTTTGGCTTCTCTAGTTGCCTCTGCCATCATTTCCTTTGAGTTCTGTATTCTTATCACCATGACATTTGTCCAACTTTCCTGTTTGTTAACTAACCCTTTTTCTTGTCCTCTGGATGCCCTTCTTAGAATTACCACTACAGGAAGACTTGTTGGCACTGACCTCAACAACTTGGGCTCTATTCTATTCTTTGGCTTTGATATCAGAGGGGTGGACCCTGGGCATTCTGAACCTAGCCTTCCTGGTTTATTATAAAATCATGCTGTAGATTTCCTAGAATGTCAGGTTTAAAAGGAATCCTAAAGTCTATAACAGTACAACCACTGAGTTAAAAACCCTATGTTCTTTCTCTTATTTTGCTCATTCCTTTGAACAGTGCTTCAAATATTTGATGGCAGATTTCATATCCCTAAGTCTCCTGTTTCTAATCGAAATATCCCAGTTTCTTTAGTCATTGTCTGCAGCTTGACTGATTTCCTCGAAATTAGCTTCATTTTTATTACTGCCCCTTTTACAATAAATGGTGGAAATAATTTTTTTTTTAATGTCCCAATTATGTTCTGACCAGTTTGGGCTAGAATAGGGCTTTATGTTATTTACTATTAACTTTTACATAACTTTCCCCATGATGATGATTGGGATCTTTTTAAATCCTTGTTCTGGAATCAGTGTACTAGTTACTTCCTGCTTCAGCTTCAGCCTCATCTCAGATCCGAACATGGAGCTGGGGTCAGAGTGCCATGCTTCTTCCCACAAGGGCAACAGTTTTTACTAATTTCTCTGCAGCAATTTACAGATATACAACATATTGCCGTGGGTACGTCCAGATATGTTATGAGTGTTGGAGAGTTCTGCACAATTCTCTTCTGCTAATTGTAACTCCCACTCATCTCCCATTCACTGAAACCATCTGAATGCCAGTGAGGGAGATATTATCAGATGGAAAACTTTGAATCCATGTTGATTTACTTCTTAGCGTTAGTAACTAATTCCTCTTCACACACAACTGATTGAAACACATCCGTGTGCTTATCACAGATGAGATTCCTCCACATATGAGACTTCCTCTAGGTACTGATCAATAGTACACCTAGTACACATTGTGTAGCCATTTAACCAGTTATTCTAACTGTTCCACATCCTCTCCAAACAATTAAAAAAACTTTATCAAACTCTTGCCAAAATTTTGATTTCATCACATCTATTGCATTCCTCTTATTTAGAGGCTTCATGAAAAATAAAAACTAATTTAGTTTGGCTTAACTTTCTTTCCCCTTTCAAGTTCTGATTATTACTGCTCCATTTTTATTTTTAAAAGCTTTAGAATCTTAACAGGGTTCATGTCAAGCTCCCCTTTCTATGCTGTTTGGCAATCTACTTCCATTCATCAGGATTAGTCAAGAATTAGCGGATTTCCTTTTCTTTGTAATTGGGATGTGATTCTCCTCTCTAATGGAATCATTCCCCATCCCCAGAACACACCCTCCCTTTTCTCTCCTCCACCACGCCCCCCCCACCCCCGGAACCCCTACCCTGCTGGCTCTCCTAGCCTTTGCTTAGGGTCTGAAATATCCTGTTCTATTATGTAACTGTGTCTGTATGTCTTGGCTCCTCCGCTACAACCAGAGTTTTCTGAAGGTGGGAGCCCTTTATTATACTTCATAGTGTCTAGTGAAGAGCAAAGCACCTAACAGTCCAGTAAAGACATACTTTCTGAATGGATGAATGAGGACACATTAATTTTTCTTAGCTTTTTTCCACCGTGAATACTCCTGCAACAAATATTCCAGCATATATGCCTTCTTGTGAATGGATGCTTTTATATCTATAATAGAGAGTCCCAAGAGCGAAGTTATTTGTATTAAAAAAATAGTTGTTGCTAGATTCCTTTTCCCAAAGACTTTATCTGCATTTCTCCCAGCCATGTACGGGAGCATTGCTTTTCTCACATCTCTTTTAGCAATAAGTATTTTGTGTTGGATTTTAATCTTTGATGAGTCCATTATTACACATTTAGCAATATCTTTACTATTAAGTTTGCACATATTTTCATATGTTTTTTGATCTTTTCGATTTTCACTTCTGTGAATTTGTTCTTCATGTGAATTTTCATACTCTTTGCCCATTTTCCTGTTTGGGTGCTTGTCTCTTTTTATCAGTTTATAAACTTTTTGTGTATTATTGTTATTTATTCTCTGCTCAAACTTAGCATTGCAAAAACTCTTTCTAAACAAATTGTTTGTCGGGCAGTGTTGGTGGTATAGTGGTGAGCATAGCTACTTCCAAATAAATTGTCTTTGAGCTTATTATATACTTTTCAATACTTTATGTCTTTCAATAAGACTTTATAGTTTTCTTTATAAACTATATTGACAAATTTATCCCTAATTATTTTGTAGTGTTTGTCAATATTGAGAAAATTTTTTCTCATTTCTATTTCTAGGCCCTTATTATTAAAATAAAGTTATTGATATTTGAATATTTATCTTGTATCCACCTATTTTACCATTACTGCTTGTTATTGTTGTGGTTGTTACTCAGATTTATTGGGTGTTCATACCATCAGCAAAAGCAGATAACTTGATCTCATCTTTTTGAGACTAGTTATTTTATGTTCTTGTTTTGCATTATCTAGAACTTCTAAGACAATATTTAATAATAATGGTGGCATGAACAAAAATTTGGAATTTCTTGGAAATTAAGACTGATTCTTCTAGATAATTTTTGGATCAAACAGAAATCAAAAGTGAAAAGATAACCAACTTATTTAGAGAGGAGTAAAAAAGAGACATTCTACCAAAACCTATAGAACCTAGAAAACACTGTAGTCAGAGGAAAACATATATATATTCTTAAATGACTTCATTATTAAAGAAAAGAAACATTGAAAAATCAAAGGGGAGAAAAGAATTTAATATCCATTTTAAGAATTTAGGAAAGAAACTAAGATGGAATTAATTTTAAAATTTTAATATAGTGACTCTGTCCCTCCTGTCTCCCTCTTATAAGGACCCTTCTGATTACATTGGACTCACTTCAGAAATCCAGGATAATCTCCCCACCTCAAGATTTAATCCTATCTGCAAAATGCCTTTTTACCATATAGAGTACCATATTCATAGTTTCCAGGGATTAGGGCATGAACACTTTTTTTGGGGAGGAGGTTCATTATTGGGCCTATCACACAAAAATTTGGGCTAACCTTCTCTTTTCCAAAATGATCAGTTTCAGCTAAACACACATTAATTAGATTTTCTTTACTCTCTGTATCTTATTGCCTTTTTGTTTGTTTGGTGTGATAGCCCCAGTTTGGTGTCAGGCTGGGTCTTTTGGGACAGCTCTAATTCTTTCTTACTCGCACTAGTACAGGACACTATAAAGCACTCATTTTGCCTTTTAAAATTATTCCATTTTTTCCCCATTTTCCTTCTTGCTGACTTTTAACCTCTTTCTTTCAAAGTTTCCAAATTCAAAAAGTATAAATACACATAATGATCAAACATGTGCTATACTTTAAGTCCAAAGCGATTTCCTCAAGAGTTTGCTCATGATGGCAGATGGCCGCTTAAACATAGTAACCTATATGTTTCTTTTAAATTCAACAGAAAGGAGATAGGTGTCCAGTGAACAATCTTGGATATTTAGCATAAGGAATCTGGGGTTCTTATGCTCTTCAGAAAACATACCACAAAAACTTATCTGAACAATATTATCAGCCCTTCTTCCTTCCCATAACAAACTGAAGACCTAAGATATATTTCTTTTTTAAGATTACTTGCCATCTGTCCTTCAAAGATGACTAAGCCTATAGAAGTCTATTTCATGTGTATGAACTAAAAGTAACAGTATAGAGAATAACAGTGCCGATTCTGGAATCAGACAAACCGTGGTCAACCATAGCTCCATCGATTACTGAACTTAGGAAAATTACTTAAGTATTCTAGTTTAGTTTTTCTATTGGTCAGATAACGTTACGTAGCTGGATTAATGTGAGTATTAAATAATTCATGCAAAGCACTTAATCCAGGATAAGCATGCAGTAAATTCTTGATAAAATTACTTATCTGTTCTTTTTACAAGGTCTCCTTAAAAATGTGCCAGACACATCACACATGGATTTGTTCCCCAGCTTTGATCAGCCTGAAAAACAGAGTCACCCTAACCCTGGAAGCAATGGGACCACAGCTGAAAGAAAACTTTCAAGGTCCTTATTCCCCTATGCATGTCATTAATGTTGACCTCATTTGTTGACGAAAAAGAAACAAGTTGGTTTATGCTATCATTATCCTAAGATCCTGAGGATATACTTCTTCAAAAGGAAATAGGAAAAAGAAAGATCCAGTTCCCTAGAATTTCTCTGTTATTACTATTAGTCATGTTTCTCTTTTCTCTTCCTGATAAAGCTATAAAAACTCTTTTTAAAAGACTCCTAAAGTTTCTTTACTTTGTTCAGACAGTTTGAAAAATTAAGACTAGTGCTACTCAGATAAATCCTAGAGGAGCCCATGTCCCCTTTGCATGGCAGAAAGAAGGGCCAAAAAGCAGACTTTGCTTAGCAAGGGTGAAACTGGAAGAGATGTAAAGTAGAATACTTTTTTTTATATCAAAGATGTAAACAAAATTGCAGAGCTACCTGGTTGAAAATTTCTGAAGAAATAAAATGAATTAGTAAATTCAGTTGCTCAAACACAGTAATTTAAAATAATAAAGTGGCAGTTTTTCTCCTTTCCCAGGATTTCCTTACATCTTTCTTTATCTGCTTAAGTATTATCAGATTCCCACAGTAGAAAATTATGCAAGACTGGAAAAGAGTGAACAAATGATTCTTGGGGCATAAAGTAACAAAATTTGTATGAGGCACCTGAGGTCGGCTGGATAGCTGGTGAAATATTGAGGTTTAAACCTCAATATTTCACTTCAATGTGGCCAAGCAATTCTGGCTGCGTCCTTCCCCAAGCCCTGTGAGAGTGTGGAGTGATGGTGTGCAGGCTCTTTATGTCACCTTCCCTCCCTCCAAGGCCTTATTTAGAAATTCCAGAGGTGGTTTAGTGGTGAAAGGTTGTTCAAGTACTTTCCTCTCCTTTTTATTCTCTTCAGAGCAAACACTCAAATACTCAGAGAGCCAAAGCAGCTGTCTCAGTCTATGTCTGGATCGCAGAGCCCTAAATATTTATAGGTCTTTGAGAATTCCAAGTCTCAAGTTCAGGTGGGATGCTATTTTTACTTGGCTGCCGTTTGAAGACTTACTTGCAGTGCTTAACACACTAGAAGATAACTTTTTTGACTATAACTCTAATACTTTCTAATTTGGAAAACTAATTAGAATTAGTCATTCTAATTTAGTCATTAGAATGACTAAAAAAATTTAGTCATTCTAATTTGGAAAAATATTCATACCAAATATTTTATTTGGTATAAGTAAAATAAAAATACCCGTAATACCACTGTCAATGTAACACTGTGATCTCCTTTCCTCTCTCTATGTGTATATGCATATAGACACACAATATTCAGATTTTTATGATGTTTTCACATTTTACATACAATTCTTATTCTGTTTTTATTAATCTATTATTTTATTATTTCTTTACTGGAACATAGGCATTTCCCCATGCCAATAAATATTTTTTGAAAATGTTATTTTAGTAGCTAAATAATATTCTGTTTTATCCACATATAACATAAGAAAAATGGTTCTCCCATTTCTCACTACTGTGGCAGCCCTGGCACTAAATAATGGAAAGGAAGTTACCACTAAAGGCAGAAAGCTGGGAGGGGAGTCTCTGGGAATAGTCAGAGGACAAAGGTATAGATAGAAAATACCAGATGAACATGAGGTGTCAACCTCCTAGAGCACTGCCCTGATCCTGTTGGTTCCTTTCAATGGCTCTTACTCCTGAACAAAGCCCAAACTTCCAAGTCAGCATTTAAGGCCTCCCACAATTTGCTACAACTCACTTTTCCAACTTCAGTTCTTACTGTACTTGTTTACGTTTTCCCATGTTTCTGCCAAATGGGCTGGTTGCCTCTTCTTTACATAGAAGTCAAAGGTCTTTGCTCCCTCCATACCCATGCTCACTCTTTCCCCTTTACTTTGAAAGTCTCTGCCCTTCCTTATAGTGACTTGTCTACATCTTATCCATTGTTTCAAGATGCAGCTTGAATAGCACCTCCTTCATGGAGCCATGCCTGAGTCCTTCTATCTCTCCTGGCCAGAGTCAGTGTTTTTCTCCTCTCAGTTTTATCTTTACCTATGCATCAATCTTTACTTGTATTATGACTATTTGGGCACACATCTTATTACTCTTTTTAGATTACGCATCAAAATTTTTGAACATTTTCATGTCACAGTATTGTCTTGAACATTGTAATTTTTATTGGCACACACTAAGGAATTAATAGCATCCACTGTTATACTGCTCACATCACTTTGTGTCCTTATTTGAGTAAAACTCACCTGACTGGTCTTTCTTACATTCATCAGAGAAATGTTTTTTGATGGTAACTGATCTCCAAAGATGGTCCCCAATATTTCCCCTTCACTCTATAAATTCCCACACACATCAAGACGTGGAGCTACCTCCTACCCCCAACCTTCAGAATCTGGGCTGGCCTTGTGAATTGGCTTTGACAAAAAGAATGCAGTGGAAATAATAGTCTTGGACTTCCAAACCCAGGACATGTTGTGAGGAACCCATACTACAAAGCAAAGAGCCAAGGTTGTCTTTGACAGCCACAGCTGAGCTCCCAGTTGACAGCCAGCAGTAATTATTGGCCATGTGGGTGGATCACATTGAACATTCCAGGCTACTCAAACCCCTAGACAACTGACCCAAACCCATGAAGAAGAAGAACACAAACCCATGCAGCCGACCCTAGTCAGCCCAAGAATCATTAAACATAATAAAATGGTTGTCATTTTAAGCCACAGGATTTTGGGGTGGTGTGTTACACAACATATAAACCTAACACTGATACACAAGTTAAACCATGTGAATTGCTGATATTGGACAGGTTTTGACTGACAACCTCATATAGTTCAACCTAATGTGAATAATGCCTTGATATTGTTCTATTGCTCTTAGCTCTTATTCTAAGCAAGTTATAACGCTCTTGTCTCAGAACCCACTCAGCAAAGAGAGGTTGAAAGTTATCACCATAACAGTAAATAATAATAACAGTAAATAAAAATAAATGAATATTATGTATTGACCAAAAATTTAACAATCCAACAGAGAAGTGTGCTGTATATACTAGTGGTCCATACACAACACTAAAGAGAAAAACCCCCAAGTTCAGCTTTTCCAAACTTCAGTTCTTTATATACCACCTTCATGATTTAGGGCATGTCTTCATACTCACTATAAGATTATCTACATTATTTTTACTCAGAAAAATCATTTTAGTGAAACATTATATCCCTCCCATCAATGGACCTATTTAAAGAGACTCAAAGTGATAGAATGTCACTGACCCTCTTGGAAGCTTATATGTTAAGATAGACACATTTACATACCCACAGGCTCTGATTAGATCATCAGACACACAAGTAGCACAACATGTGTCTTAAAACACAAAAGATCAGAGTTCTTTCTTAGCAACATTGTGAAAAACCCAAGGCTTTCATCTCCTATTTCTCTTTTTCAGTATATTTACCACTCTCCAAACCACAACCTGAGGCATCCATTTCTTCCTAGTACCCCAAATCGCTGGTCTACACAATGACATTTGATCTAGAACCCTCCTCAGTGGACAGCACTTAAACTCCAAAGATTTCTTGTCTTCTTTTCCAACCACTTTTATCCTGTTCACCAGCTCTGTGGGTCTTGTTCTCCAATAGAGAGAGTTAATATAAAGAATTCATCTAGACTACTTTGTTCATGCTTATGCTTTCAAGGTACCACGTACACACAAACTATTTTAATTTTTGGTTTACTTCTTTGTATTCTGGCCATTCCATTAAATATTTGAGGTAACTTATGGAAAGTGTTTAATAAAATAATAAAATATGAATGTAAGGAAAAGGCACAAGAGCCAGAAGAAAATACAAACTGGTACAGATGTAACCAAGGGGAAAATAGCACTCAAACAAACAAAATGGTCCATAAAATACCACACATATGCTATAGTTTATATATAAATTTGACTAAGAATCTCCTGGTTGATCAAAGAATTAAGAAAACAGGTCTTTTATATTAATCTCCTTAATCATGATTTAGAAGAAAACTAGTTTCTTCAGGTAAATGTTGTTTCCTGCATTGTATTCTAAAATTAATCTCTTATATGGATCCTTATAATGTGGAGCAGAGAAGTGTAAAATATAAAAACATTCCTACAACAAATAGAGAAATAGTTTCTAGAGAGTGTTTCTAGCAGTAGTCTTTGATTAAAAGTGAGTTCAGACTTCTACTTCTAGCCAAGGTAAGGGGTTGGATTTACCATTACAACTGAAACAGTGACAAAGCCAGAGAAAATATATGAAACAATGTTTTTCAGTCATTAGATAGGAGGTTGCAAAGGACAGTGATATCGGGGAGAGTGGAAACAAATGAGGTAAGTCTTCTGATTGCCCAGATTTACTGCCTGGAGAGAGTTTCCAGGCTATAACTTGAAGAGAGAGGGAACCCAGGCAGAGCCTGGTGACTTCCTGAAACTGAGAATGGTTTAGAAGTTGAGAGAGGCTAGGGTTGGTAAAGTGTGCAGGACAGAGTTCCAGAGAGGAGAGAGCTACACAGAGAGAGCTCTGGAAATCTTCAGAAAATTTCCAAGTCTTCCTCAAGCTGGGCTATGACAGTTTCCTTTGAAAGAAAACTACCCACATCTGGGGAAAGAACCACCCAATAAGAGCAAGGGGAACAATTCTTGGGTTTCCACAGGACAAAGCATAGTTTGTGCTCCCTTCAACAAGAGTGGGAAAAACTCATAAATCATGGGATATCAGGTAGAATACTCAAGAGAGTATTGATTCAGTAATAAAAGAAAATTAGCCCTGGATTAAATGTGGCTCCAGTCTCACAAAACAACACTTAAAAAATAAAAACCTCAAAAGGGTCAACATTTCTCCAAGTAACTTAGCTATGACCTAGAAGAAAAGCTCAGGAATATTTATAAGAATATGAAAATATCTAGCACCAAGCAAGGTAAAATTCACAATGTCTTACGTCTAATAAAAAATTAAAGGTCACAAAAAAGCAGGAATGTATGACTCATATTAAGGAGATGGGTCAAACAATAGAAACAGACCCAGAAATGACACATATGATAGAATTAGCAACAAGAACATTAGAAGTTATTATAATGATATCTAACACATTCAAGAAGGTGAAGGAAACTTGAGCATGGTGAATAAAGGCCCAAGTAGAACCACTAGCCATGGAAACTACTACTGGGATTTTTTAAAAAAACACACATTGAGTAATAACAGATTAAACAATGTAGAAGAAAAGATTAGTAAACTTGAAAACATAGCAATTGAAACTATTCAAAATGAAACACAAATAGAAAAAAGACTAGAACAAATAAGCAGAGCATCAGTGAGCTATGGGGCAATGCCAAGCACCCTTTTGTATCTGTATTGGAGTTTACAAAAGGGAAGAGGTGGGTGGTACAGAAAAAAATTTTTTTGAAGAAATAATGGTTGAAATTTTTCCAAATTTAATGAAAACTATAAAGTCACAGATCTAAGAATCTTAACAAACCACAAACACACACACACACACACAAATCATAAAGAAAACTATATGAAGGCACATCATAATCAAATTTCTTAAAGCCAGTGTTAAAAATATCCTAGAAACAACAAGAGATAAAAAAGATGTTACATTAAAAGAACAAAGATGAGCAGATTTAGAAGAAGGTGAAACATTTCTAAAGAACAAAAGCAAAAACAAAAACAAAACCCTGTCAACCTAGAATTCTATACCAATAAAGTTCTCTGACAATTTATCTGATTAACTTCCACATTGGAGGAAACTACTGTCCTGAAAACTCATGTGAGGCAACAGGATGATACCTGTCTCTGAGCACATTGTAATTTAATGGAACATAATTATTGTATGTTTATAAAATAGCATAACCATTTGAATGTATAAATTTGTTAATTAAATTATCTATTCATTTTTTTAAACTATCTTTCAAAATGAAAACCCAAAAAGAAAAAAAAAACACAGAGACTTTCTCAGCAAAGAATTCATTACCAGCAAACACGTGTGTACTATGAGAAATGTTAAAGGAAGTTTCTAAACAGAAGGAAAATGATGGCAGAGGAAAATCTGAATCTACAGAAAAGAATGATGAGTACTAGAAACAGTAAATATGTGGTTAAACATAAAAATTTTTCGTAATTTTCAAATATCTTTAAAAGATAATTGACTTTTTAAAGTAAAATACAACAGCAACGTATTGTAGGGTTTATTACACCTGTAGAATAAAAATATCTTAGCACGAAAGCTGGAAGGGGGAGATAAGAAAATATACTATTATAAAGTTCTCATATGTGAAGTGGTGTAATAGTAAAAGATGCACTATAAATCCTAAAGCAATTACTAAAAACAAAAAAATAGAGTAATAACTAATAAGCCAGTAAAAAGGGTAAAGTGTAATTATTAAAAATATAACAATCAATCCAAAAGAAGGCAGAAAAAAAAGGAAATATGGAGTAAAAAACAGATGGGATTATCTTACACCATACACAAAAATCAACTCAAAGTAGATTAAGACTTAAAACTGTAAAATTCCCAGAAGAATATGTAGGGGAAACCAACAAAGGACAGGTATCCAGAATATATATGTATACACATATGTATCTCCAGCTCAAATGATCCTAAACACAAAGAGTTGTTAAATGTATGAAAAGATGTTCAACCTCACTAGTAATCAGGCAAATGCAAATTTAAACCATTATGGGAGATCATTTTATGCCCATAAGAAAGGCAAATTTTTAAGTCAGACAATGCCAAATTTTGGTAAGCCATTTAGTAATGTGAACTCTTATTCACTGCTGGTGGGAGTATAAATTATTTCAATCACTTCAGAAAATAGTTTGGCTTTCCTTATAAACCTGAAAGTGTACATTTCCTACAACCCAGCAATTTCATTAGAATGTATACACTTTATAGGAATTATTGCACCCTAAGTTAACTCTTACACATGTTAGTCAGGAACATGTAAAACAGTGTTTATAGATGCTTTGATCAGTATTGTAAAAATGGAAACAGCCCAAATATCCATCAACAGTAGAATGTATAAATAAGCTGTAGCAAAATCTCATAATGAATATACAAAGCTAAATACAATATGGATGAATTATTCAAAAACATAATTTTGTGTGAATAAAGTCATAGACAAATATACCGTTTGATTATTTTTATGTAAAATTCAAAACCTGGCAAACAAAATAATGTTCTACTTAGGGTTTCCTATATAGGTATAAAATCTCCAAAGAAAGGGAATGGTTAATGTATAATTCAAGATGTCGCTTATGCCTCAGTAAGAGAGCTGCAATCAGTGAGTAGCATCTAAGAGGCTCTGAAGAATAGTAATGCTCTATCTCTTGGCCTTAGTGGTACATACAGGTGTTCACTTGCTGCCCTTTAATATGTGCATGTTCATCTGCATTCACTCTTTCTGTGTATACTATATAAAAACAAATTTTTAATTGCAGATTCCAAGGTCACAAAACCAGATATTTCAGTTCAATAGGTTAGGATGGCCCCAAGAAATGTGAATGTTTGTCAAGTTCCCATGATGATTCTGATAAAAGTAATCTGAGGACCATACTTCAAGTATCTGCTTATTATTTCTATGGGTTTGAACTCTTTGATCTTGGAACTTGACATTTCACAAAGAGCTGCAACATGAATAAAGGAGGCAATTTATAATAAATAAACACACAACTCTTTCAATTCCAGAAATTATCACTTTACTATACAAAAAAACCTAAACATTTACAAAAGAAAATCAAAAGAAGTTGCATTTTTAGACCACATTGGGAAAGTTACACAAGAGTCTGAACAAACAACATCATAAAACGTCTCCGTACCATATCAGTACCATCCAGAGAAATCCAATCAACCATTATACCATAGGTTGAAGTGTTTAGTACCTGAAAGTCAACCCAGTGCCCTCTTGGTTTATCGTTTGCCTATAACAATATAAAACCCTAACGTCTTTACAAAACATGGAACTGTTGTCTATGAACTTTATAGGAATAAAATTTTGTTAAAAGAAATAAAATATTAAAAAGATGACATAGTTCAGCTGCCAATCAATATTAAGATGCATTAAGTTATAACAGTCAATTCAAGCAACATTTTAATAATTATAGAAATGTGACTATAGTGTGCTGATATTCCAAGCAATCTTGTTATGGCATAGTTTTATTTTACATATATACAAATCATGTTATTGCATATACACATCAAGAAACTACTCCAGTCGTCACA
This sequence comes from Balaenoptera musculus, assembly GCF_009873245.2. Lineage (NCBI taxonomy): Eukaryota > Metazoa > Chordata > Mammalia > Artiodactyla > Balaenopteridae > Balaenoptera > Balaenoptera musculus. The sequence continues at coordinate 88,830,102 of NC_045785.1, read as the reverse complement.
TCTCAAAGGTAGTGCCTATTTTTTAGGCAGAAATTTTCCTTTGGCTTCTTGCTCACAACAAATAGCATAGGCAGCCATTTCTTTCCAAGAGTTCACTACATTCAAGGAAGTCTGGACTCCTAGCTTGTTGTTTTCCTCGTGGAATGATGAGCAGTACTGAGGATTTGAACTGATAAATAGTGTCTCTGATCGAACATTTCAAACATTAGCTACACTTTTGATTTCTGTGCTTCTACAAGACTGTATGACCCTTTCATGTTGGCTTTTCTAGCAAAGTAAATAATCATTCCAATGGCAGGTATTATTAAGGAGGATGCACAATAGAGCACGAGAAGTTCAGGAGAAAAATAGTGCTTGTTACTTTCTCTTCCTGGAAAATAACAAAATGGATGCAATTAATGTCTAGTATAAAAAGAAATTGTTTAATAATAATAGTTACATGTTTTATTTTAACAGTACAACTCGTTCTCTAAAGAGAAGTGAATCAAAGTAGTGATAAGAACCAACAGGACCCAAAATGCAGCATATTTCTTTGAATTATTCAAATAATCATTTAGCAGTTGCTATGGTCATGATGAGTCTAAAGATGACAGTTGTTGATTTCCACAAACTTGGATTCAAATAGATTCAGGTTCAATAGCAGAATGGAAGGAAGGGCGCAACTTTTTAGGGCTCATTTAGAAGAGCAAGAATAGGAGAAGAGGGTTTGCTTTGGGAAATAGAAACACATACTAAAGAACTAGGACTCTGATCATTATGAATTAAAATAACTAAACAGTTCTCCAAGAAAAGCCTTGTAACACCTAGAGTGTAACCATTATAGTCAAACATCACATATAAGATAGTAAGGGAAAGAATTCTTATCGATGGCTTTTTTAGAGATATATAGAAAACTTTATATTTTGTATTTCTGAAGTAGGGCATCTTAATATACATTATTCCTCTTCAGCATTTATATCACTTCTTGATAATATGAAGTTTTTTGGATAGCATTATGTTTTAGCTTAAATGTGACTTACTCAGAGAGACATTCTCTGACCTGTATCTCCTCCAGCCTAAATAAGAAACCCTAATATACTTTTTTTCCTAATATAGTTTTATAACCCACTACACTTTCCCTCCATAGCTCTAATCACAGCTTATAGTTAAACATTTGTTTGTTTGATTATCTATTAATTTTGGCTTCCTCCTTCAGACTGTGAATTACGTAAGCACATGTATCTAGTTTCTTTTTGATCCACCACTGAATAGCCAGTACCTGGCTCCTTGCTTGGAGTAGCTTGCACCCAATAAATATCTTTTGAATAGTAATATATTTTTTTCTTTCTACATCCTGTCATTTTGTCATTTTGTTGTAAATTGGGTACATAAGGTAATAGTATACAAAAACTTTAAAATTAGTACTCTTTCTACTTACAAAAATCATCTGACAGCTACGATACTATTTAATATCTTAATCTTGTAAGAACATCTATAGAAGATAGCATGGTATTTACTGAAGTTTCATCTCTATTTATATTTACTTTTGCACAGCACTGTATGACCTCACAAATATTGTTTCTTCAAGTGACGTATATATTGTCTCAGTCCTGGAAGAAATGAGTGATTTGACCTTGATAATCATTGCTTTACTTCTAGGAGTTTCTAATCACTGGAGATCAACCAAGAAGAAAAGAATCAATGGAGTGGGGCTTCCCTGATGGCGCAGTGGTTGAGAATCTGCCTGACAATGCAGGGGACATGTGTTCGAGCCCTGGTCTGGGAAGATCCCACATGCTGCGAAGCAACTAGGCCCACGAGCCACAACTACTGAGCCTGCGCGTCTGGAGCCCGTGCTCCGCAACAAGAGAGGCGGCGATAGTGAGAGGCCCGCACACCGCGATGAAGAGTGGTCCCCTCTTGCCGCAACTGGAGAAAGCCCTCGCGCAGAAACGAAGACCCAACGCAGCCATAAATAAATAAATAAACAAAATTTTAAAAGAATCACTGGAGTCAGATGACGGGAAGTCCATTTTTTTGAATTATTGAGGTCAAAAACACTTCACCATAAACATAATGAAAATTGCCTTATTTTTCTACTTTCCCTCGCTAGAGTAGAGCTAGTCAGAGTACAAGGGTAATATTTTAATAGAATTTCCATTATCATAATTATGGTTAGGCATCAATATTGATAACCTGCTGAGCAATGGTATCTCTGCTCCTATTGTTTTCTTTTCAATTTAATAAATACTATCTTTTGCCTTTGGTTTTCCTCTCAGATATCTGCAGTAAAATACAGATTCGCTGCTGAGTTGGTTACCAGGGCAACCTTCAAATACAATTTTCTATTAGCTGTATCAACACTGAAAATCCTAAAGACTCCCAGCCATTTCTATCACTGGAATACATTCAAGCAAATGTATTTGTAAAAAAAAAACAAACCAAAATTAATTTTAAAACTCAGCTAACTACAAAAGATGACTAGTTGAAAATTCCCAGGAAAAATGTCAAATTTTTGTTTCCATTCATTTGTAGTTATTTTAAACCATATTTAGTTTGGGGGTTCTAGCTGAGTGCCTAATGTGCTTTAATTGGTTCATTTAAATAATGAGTGAAAAATGGCAAATATGTAAGTTACTAACTTAATAAAGTAATTAGAAAAGACAGCAATGTATGAGAGATAAAAACTGGAGAAGAAGCTTTGGTATGTCTTTAAAAGAGAATCGTTAACTACAAAAAGAAATATAAAAATGTTAGGAGTCCAAGTTCCTGGGACTAGGCTTAACTAAAGGTGTTCTGGAGGCATTGAGGATTAAATAGGAATAAATGAATTTCAACCTACTCATAACCAAGCTCTCAATCCATCCAGAAACATCCCCAACCTCATTGGAAGCACGGATTACATACACCCTTGTGTCACGTTGAGTAACATGATACAAGGTAAATGTTCCATTCTTTGAACACATAGTAACTTCATTGGCCAGATCAACTCTTTTCAGGATAATCACTGCAGGTGGATGACTAAAAGTTTTACATGTAATCGTGATATTTTCCCCTTCTTTAACATTTCTACATGGATGTATTGATATTGTCGTGTTCTGAGGAGGTACCATGAAGACAAGAAAACATACGGTAAGGTCTTGTAATCTTGAGAGATTTGGTCAGATGAGTAAAATTTTTACGCATTTTCTGACCCACGTTTAAATTTTCTTTACACTGATGAGTAGCTGCTAACTCTGAGAGCCCAGTTCCAGAGGCTCTTAAGAATTGGCATTTGATTTCAAGAATGTTCACTTCAATTTTGGCTTCCAACACACAGTGGGAGCTCATTAGCACTCAAGGAGTGGGAGACAGAGTAGTAAAGGCTGACTTATTCTGCTTCCACTGATAAGATCAACAGATCCTACTGTGTGTTCACACGAGGAGTTAGGAGGTTAAGAGGCTTCTGAAGTTTCTCTGCTGGGGCCACTGCCCCCTCCCTCCCTCTCTCCATCAGAATAGGGAAAAATGGACAAGGAGCTTGGATTTTCTAAGGAGACAGTTCTGTAGTCTAGAGTTTCCTTTATGTTGTCCAGCATTAAGATCACCATACTCAATTATTATCCTGAAGAGAGTCAATCCAGAAAATATGTAGTTACTGCGTGTTCAGAGAGTGGCACTCTCTTCTGGTAGGAAGGAAAAGGGTCTGGATAGAACCTTTCTTTTTCCACGTGCCAATTCTACTTCTCTAGTTTCCTTATAACCCCCAGGGAAAGGTTTTGAAAATACATTTAAACACTTTGGAAATGCAGGACCTCAGAGACCAATGATGAATTGTCAACGTTTAAAAAAGCAAACGGGAATTCTACACTGACCAATGATTGATTAATGTCAACTTCCTGGCTGAACTCCATAGGATAGAGCAGCTGTGCGTGATTATTTTAGGAAACACTAAGAAATAACCATAATCATCATGGAATTCAGTTCCATTTTGCCCACTCATTCACCTAATCCTTGAAATTCGTTACAATTCACCAAGCCTCTGACCGATTATAAAAAATAATAAAAAAACCCCAAAAAACAAACCTTTAACATCAAGTGTTAGGCTTCTTAATTGCAAGCCAACTTCATTTTTAGATTCACATTCGTATACTCCCGCATCCTCCAGCTGGGCCCTGTGGATGGTATATGCACCATCTGTAGACTTCAGCACTATGTAGCCTGACTCTGCTTTTTTCTTCAGGATTATCAAAGTTTGGGGAACATTTCCACATGTACAGGAGATAATGACAGTGTCTCCTTCCTTGACACTCTCAGAAGGAAAAGCTGTAAGTCGTATATCTTTTGGAGCAACTGTGGAAAGAATTTAAAGATACCTCTGACTGAATGAAATATAAACCAATCCCATATTAATTTAATGACAGTAACAATAGCTGTCAAGATGGTATTTGTGCTTACTGTTTGCAGTAAATATTTAGAGGGATAATTAAAGAAGTCAAGCATTTACTGGATTGTTGTAAATGATCACATTTTTAATAAAAGAAGACAACTCTTATGCTTCTTTCATGTCCCTTAATATAATTTTTTACCCAGCCTAGCCAACGAATAAGTGTTTTAAAAACAGCTGTAGATTTTAAATGTGAAAAAGAACTTTTTTTTTTTGTCACACTGCTGTGCAAATATTTCTTTAAGTATAAAGGCCTTTACAGGCTTCTGAGTTCTGAGCTGGACAATCCCAGATCAAGAAATTAAGCTGTGCTTACAATCCTTAACAACACCAATTATCCTGGGCTAAGTACTTGACGTACAACATCTCTGTTAATACGCAACCCGTGGAGGGAGGTACCACATCACCATTTTATAAGTGAGATTCCCATTAAGTTCATCTGTTTTGTGACTTGATTTGATACTCTTTCCCCAACCAGAGCTACATCCTAAGGGCTTTCTTTAAGGTAGTGCATTGCCCTGCCAAGGTTCTTCCTTTAAAATACAAATTATTATTGTAATGATGTAACAAGAAAGTCACTAATATCTTAGTGGAAACAATACCAAGGGGTAAGAGAGGAACTGACAGCTCTAGTGAAGAAGAGAACCTTGAACCCCCAAAGGGAAGGTATGAGGGAAATCCAAATCACTTCATGATTTTGCCCAAAACTGCCTACAGCTTCATCCTGTCAACTAGGGATTGTTTTGTTCTCAGTCTTGCCTCTCCATCCTGGCAAGAATGGGTCTGGATCTGCTAACTTCATCCACCCTAGTGATTCTATGCCATTAAACTGATAAACCAGAGGGCATGGTCACTGCTACTCAATCTCAGAGTTTATAAAATGTTTAAGTGCCTTCTTAGGCTTCTAAGCACATAATAGCAGGCATCTTGTGAGATTACCACTCAGAGTTTAATCCAGCTAGATAAGGTAGCTTTAGTCCTAAGTAATTTCAAAATACATATATACATCTTCCTATCCTTATTTCAATGCCATAATCAACGCCTTGTAAGTGTAACTGGAACTCTTGGCACAGTTCCTGGATTCCACCTGCAGTTGAAAGAATTTTAGGATAAGTGACTTGGAATGGCTCATGCGGAAGTGCTATTCCAGGAGCTTTCCATGCAGAGGAAACACCATGAGCTCTTCAAAACGCTCAATGCATTCTGTTTTAGTAAAAATTTTGTTTGTTTCAAAAAGGACTTTGTTCAAAACCAGTAACACAACCAAAATAAGACAAGCAATCATAACTCATTGAATCACTTAGCTCACCTTGGATAATTAATTCGACTTCTTTTCTGCTTATTCCAACCTGGTTAATGCCTTCACAGACATAAATACCAGAATCTTCCATTTTTGTAGACGTTAAGGTAAGAGTGGTGTTCTCAGAAAGAGGCTGTAGATCCCCATTACTTAGCAGCCTGCTCCACAGGATTTTCGGAGCTGGAAGGCCATCGCTAGAGCATGTCATATTCACAGATCTACCTTCCTCCAGGATGGAGGAGGGGCTGACCAAGATGGTTGTATCCCCGGGAGCAACTGAAAAAGTAGGGACACTTGTTAGCTTGACTCTTTATACGCCGAGTTCCAAAGAGTTTTGATAATGTTGCGAAACTGGGCTATGGATTCACGGATTAGAACAATTTATAAATCTTGATAACTTTCCAAAAGAGGTTTCTGTCCCCATTTACTTTAGCAGATACAGAACGATAGAGAGTAGAATATGGACACATCCTGGATATTTTCCAATGGAAATAAATTCTATAGAAACTCTCTTACTATCAAAGAATGGATGATCAATGATAGTATATATTGACATTTATGGTACATTAAACATGACCATGAACTATGTGAATCACCTGTGAAAAGGTGGACTCTATTTTTCTACCTCTTGAATCTAGGCTGTCCTTGTCACTAACCTTGACCAATATATCCTGGAAGAAGTAACACAGTAGGACTTCCAAGCCCAGGCCCCAAGAGGCCCCTTTCATGATCACCCTCTTGAAATACTGCACTCTGGTGACTAAACCTAGGCTACCTTCCTTGAGAGACACCACATGGAGAAAGAAAGGCCAAGAAACACCAGAGAAGGCCCAGACATGTGAGTGAGGCCACCTAGGACCATCCCCCACTGACCTGCCAACTGACTGACAAGGCATGAATGAGTTCATCTAGTACCACATTGAACAAACTGCCCATCTGACCTCTTCCCAAATTGCCAGCTTAGAATCATAAGCCAATAAACAGTTGTTTTAAGCACTGGGGGTGGTTTGTTATAATAATCATTATTTTGTTGTTCCTTTTCAATTATTTTTTTCCACAATGGTTTTAACTATCAACCTCATGTTAATTCTTGCCTGGCAACCATGATTTAAAAAAATTCATATTAAATTGTGGATACATCATGCATGTACTTACCATTAACATATAGCATCTGTGTACTCTGCCTTTGTTTGGGTTCAAATTCCATTTCATCAATAGGTAACTTAGCCAGACAAACAAGAACTTTTCCAGTATCTTCAGTGGTGGGGATGAAGGTCATTTCCAAACTCTTGGTCTCTAGGGATTTCTTACTTACATCTTCCAAAAAGATTTTATTCTTCATAATACTCTCCCCTTTAAGTAATTCAATTTCCAGCCGGTCAAAAGGATACACATCAGGAACCTTACAGCTTACAGTGACTGGGTTTCCACTCACTAACAGACCACTCATCTCAATTTCTGGATCTCTAAGGAAGGCTGCAAATGTCAAGCAAAAATGATGTTTATATGTGACAGTCAAGGAAAAACAGAACTAATCTCTATTAAATGCAAAAGTCTCAAAATGCAGATTTTAATTCACCTGGGATAGGATGATCACTAATATATAAATAACAACATTAAGTATAAATATTTATGACATTAAATATAAATAACGCTGGAAACAAAAAATACCTAGCACATCAAATCATCAGGTAATAAATATACTTCTTATTCTTCTCTAGTGATGCAATCTTGCTGACAGCTATGGACTAGTCTTTTCAATGGACATGGCAGCTTCCACCATCCTATTTAGTAACTATATATTTTAAACATCTTAAATATTTTCCAGGATGTATTGGATATTTACTATGTGCTAGTCCCTTAACATTCATTATCTCAGTCTTCAAAACGGCATAATCTAATGGGTATTAACTTATTTTACAGCTAGACAAACTTATATAGAATATATTTTACAGCTAGGGAAACATAGAGGCTAAGAGTCTGCCATTTGGCATCATATCCAGTAAGTTACTGAGCTGAGATCAGAATCTCTATTTCCTTGAGCTCAGAGCCCAGGCTTGGTTTCACAGAGCCACTCAGCCTCTCATCTCAAATAAGACCCAAGGGCACTTCTCAGTTTAGACATTTTCATTTGCAACGGCCAAGTTTAGGCAGAAAGTCTTAAATGTTCCTTGGATCATACTTGTAGTTAAGAAAAAACTATGAGATTTAGATTCTGAATAACATTTATAACACATCTTATGCAAATCAATAGAAGTGAGATCAGAGTGGTTATCAAGAGCAAGAGCCATGCTAAACTTTTTACTCCTTAAGCAAAATGTTGTTAAAGTGATACATTCTCTAATGTTTCTGTACGATGGGAAGGCTTCACTGCTGGGAATGTGCCTACATCAGCAGGTCCTGGACTCTTGGTAATATGATAACGCAATAAATTTACCCTTCCTCTGAGAGATTCAAACCCCTTTAAGGACATACTCTAACTCATGCTGAACAAACTCCTGAGGGGTAACACAAGTTTGGGCAGGATTTCTGGAGGAAAATCTCTACAATTGTTCTCTTGAATTCCACTGAATCAAAACAAGGCAGAATAACCTTCTCAAAAGTGTAACTTTAGGATCACTTTGCATATTTTCTCCCTCGTTCATTATAAACCGAGGAACCCAAGCAATGTCAATTCATAGAGATTTGAGGCTGTAAAGGATTTTTGTTAAGGTGACAAGAACAGCAAGAAAAACTGTAGTGTACGTATGGGGTGTAAATCAATATTCAAATCTAGTGCAGTCTCCTGGTTCTACTTTTTATCTGCCACTGACCATCCCCAGTGACCAATCTAACTCCCTGGCTTTCTCTTGCTCCCCATTGCCTCATTTCTCCCATCATGCCAATTGGCTTTCAAATGTGCCTTCAAAACAGTATGCTTGGGCCTCACCCCCAATTCAAATAATTGAGCAGCAGTCATCCCACCCTGTTACCTGAGTGGATACTGACTCCACTCCTTGCACACAACCACCTCTGTACACCCCACATACACCCAGAGGGGCATGGGAAGCAGGGAGCATGCAGTGTGTTCAAGTCCATGATGAGAGAGTATCGACAAGACACAACCTAAGCATTGCGGATGCTGGGTTCATATGTAATATCTACTTAAGATTTAGGCCAATTAAATTACATCAAAAATTCTGGTTCAGAGATTTAGGAACCATTCACAATGCTAAATTCCCCTTCTAAACACAAGGATCTTGTCATGTATCACAGATTCGCATTCTGTTTCTTCCAGTGGAACTGGGAACAACAACAACAAAACAGTAAACAATTCTGAAAACCACTTACAGTAGAGCTCCACATGGATTCCCTTTTCCAGTTTCTTATGCCCACATGTCACGGTGCACAGATAAAAATGTTCATTCTCAAATCTCACAGGGCTCAGGGTCAACGTGGACTTGGACCCCTCGCTCCTCACCTTCCCGTTCAGAGGGCTGTCTATCTGGGTTCTCCAAGAGAAAGATGGGGACTCGCAACCCATGACATCACAGGTCAACACAACTGAGTCGCCAATCTGAGCAGCAATCTGGGATCCAGGAGAGATCTCTACAGTAAACATTTTCTCTGGGGGATAAAAGAACAAGACGAAAAGATGATAAGATTCTTTTCTTCTTTCACCACAGCTCAATATATGGTCTTTTTTTTTCCTGGCCTCTTTTCAGCTAACATCTATGCCAGGAATAAATTACTCCTTTCCACCTTGGGACCTTCAGAAATGAAACCACATCTTTTAAGAACAAATGCACAAGACGCTGTTGATTCATTCATTCAACAGAATGAATAAGGATAAAAAATTGTCAAGACAGAGATTGGCATCTTTTCAACCAAAAAAATTCATTCTCCACTCAAATGTAGTTTATCAAATCCCTGTAACGGTGGAACAACAGCTCAAAAATATAAGAAGTTCCAGTGTGTCAAGCATTGTGTAAACCACTTTACATATATTATCTTATTTAATCCTCACAACTTCATGAACTGGTACTATTAATTGTCTCCCTCTCCTCCTCTTCTTCCTCCTCCTCTTTCTTCTGGAGGAAAAATGATAAATAACCTCACCCAGCTTACAAGTGGCAAAATTAGGACTTGAAGCCAGGTGGGTCTGATTTAAGATCCCAGCTTTTCAATTGCTTGAACAACTAAATCCAATCATCCTCATGTGGAGATAAAACAAAATCTAAGAAAAGTACTGAAAAAAAGCTATACAAATATGTCCTCTGATTAGAAGCAATACCCGTAACAGACCAGCACTTAGAGCTTCTGTATCAACAGAATAAAGCTGTACCATTGAAAGTCACACAGAATCACACTGAAAGTGAAGTCAAAATCTAAACATTAAAGTGGTATGCAGGCCACCTCTTAAATTTGTTTGATACAATATAAAAATACTTTACTATTGACTCAGGGGCTGAAAACTGAGATGCCAGGGCAAACTCCTAAGTCTCAGATATCCAGAAAAGCTCTTTGGCTGCCAGTGCCGTCCCTGCTAGTTGTTTCTGACTAGATTGTGAAGAGTTTTATGTGACTATTTTAAGAAATGTGAATTTTAATTTATATGCAATTAGGGTTTGGTTGAAGTCATATAAAATGTGCACCTTTCTTGTTTAAGGTAGATAACTCTGGTAGCAGTGCATAGGATTATGCTGGGGGACAGAATGATAGCAGGGTGACCATTTAAAGACAATTAGCTATAGTTGAAAAACCATGGAGTTTGGGGTTTAAATGGGTCTCTGTTAAATGCCACTAATGAGCTATGTGACTCTAGGCAAATTATCAATTATTCTGTGCCTGTGTTTTTATTCGCCTCATAAGGTTGTGGTAAAGAAAAAAGACATAACATTTATAAAGTGGAAAGAGAATTCCTGGCAAATATTAGATGTACAAGCAATAAGGGTCATTATTAATCTCTGGGAGACACTATTCTCTCATCTGTAAAATGGATATAAAATACGTACTCATTAGTTATTTCTTGAAGATTAGAGGAAACATATGTAAAGTACCTGCAATATAGCTGGTGGTCAGTGGATGTTATTTATTGATAAGAACATCTTTCAAGAGTCCAAGTGAGAGATGATAAACTAAGGCAATGACAAGAGGGTTGAAGAAAAGAGGTCAGATTCTAGGGATCATATTGAGGTAGAACTGACAGGTTTTGGTGATATGGAATAGGAACATGAATTTCAGAGTAAACAGCATATAATACATAGTTCAAATCTTGGGAGTCCAGAGTTAGAAGGGAGGAGGACCAGATGTGGGAATCTGAGAATACTAATATTCAAGGGGCAGAAGGAAGAGAGAAAGCCAAGGGATGAGGCAGTGAAAGAATGATGAGAAATGGAAAGGAACCAGAAAAGCAGGGCCATGGAAGTTCTGGCAGGAAAGATTTCCAAGAAGCATGAGTAAGATGAATATATAATTGTATTAAAGTACATGACGATCAGATGGATCATCAATAAAAGTTAACAAAGTAATTTTGGCCTTGAAGCTATTTCACTATTGCTTAAATCCGAATGATGGCCGCTTTACCAGTCCTTTTTTTCACATTCTGCTTACCTTGAACAATTAATTTCACCTCTTTTCTGTCTTTCCCAACCAGATTAACTCCTTCACACACATAAATTCCAGAATCTTCCATCCTCATAGCAATTAAAGTGAGAGTTGCATTCTCAGAAAGGAGCTGTAGATTCCCATTGTCTAATTTCTTGCTCCAGAAAATCTGTGGAGCTGGTAGACCTTCACTGGTACATGTCATCGTCACGGAGTCACCTTCTTGCAGGCTTGTGGAGGGATTCACAGATATAACTGTGTCCTTGGGTGAGACTGAGAAGGCAGGGCACAATAGTAGTCATTGCTAAGCATCATCTTGATCCAATAGGGCTACTGTATTTCTCTCATACACTTTATTTACATGCTTTCACAAATTTGACAAACTTTCTCTGCCAAACTAGTGTAAAGAATTGTTGAGTTGGGCTTCCCTGGTGGCGCAGTGGTTGAGAATCTGCCTGCCAATGCAGGGGACATGGGTTCGAGCCCTGGTCTGGGAAGATCCCACATGCCGCGGAGCAACTAGGGCCGTGAGCCACAACTACTGAGCCTGCATGTCTGGAGCCTGTGCTCCGCAACAAGAGAGGCCGTGATAGTGAGAGGTCCGCGCACCGCGATGAAGAGTGGCCCCCGCTCGCCGCAACTAGAGAAAGCCCTCGCACAGAAACGGAGACCCAACACAGCCAAAAATTTAAAAATTAATTAATTAATTTAAAAAAAGAATTGCTGAGTCATAAAAATTAGTCAATCCAGTTTCTGACTAATTTGATGGAGTTACTTTTTTTGATGTTTGGTGTTTTCAGATGGCCATAGATAGTCAGAAATTTAGAAAACCCTTAGAATAATGTGGTTCAATCTCCCAGGTAAGGTAGAAGTTCCGGCTCAGCTTCCTTGCCAAAGGTTCATTCAAGTCAGCTTCAACACTTATGGTGCAAGGATATCCACTGCCTTCTAGTAAATACAGTCCATTTGATATTGGACAGCTCTAATTATTAGAACATTTTCCCTTTATTGAGCTGAACTCTTCCTCTTTGTAACTAACTTTTATACACTGGTCATAGTTCAGTCCTCTACTGCTAAAGAATATATCAAATCCCACTTCTACATGACTGTCTTTCAAATACTTAGTTATAGCTCTCGTTTCCAAGTTTTATATTCTCTAGGAAAAATATCTATTTTGACTATTCTTCTCAAAACATTGATAAAACCTTTCCATCTCATTCTCTTTCAGCTAAACATGTTATAGAAGGCAATACTTCTTTTAAGTATGGTGTCAAAGCAGACCAGAGCATTTTAGTCTAGAACAAAGCACAGTGAGTCCACTCCTACCAATTTTGGGATTTCAAGACTGTCTCAGCTCCCCCAGCCGTCTCAGGGAGCATGGAGACAATCAAACCTCATCTCCTCTCTCTCGCCCCACACATATGTGTCCAGGTGAGCATACATATATTCACTCACACACAGAATAAGTGCCCACCTTGTAAAATCTCTATATCTTGATATTTCAAGGCATGGTATAAGAGTTTATGAAACATGATTAAAAAAACATTTTATCACTTGAGCCTATTTCCTACTACCCAATCAGGTGGTATTAGTAGTCCTCTTTGATAGACTGTGAAATTAAGTGGCCCAAATTCACACAGTTAGTGGAGCCAGAACTTAAGCTTAACTCTTCTCAACACAAATTTGGTGCGCTTTTTATTAAATCATGCTATTGACAAAAATTATGCTCTCAATGAATCAAAATGGTGTAAAAACTACAAACACGTTTCTTCTTGACTTTAGCTGCTAAGTTTACTGCTGTATAGATCCAAGACTAAATTCCCATAGACTTTACACAAGTACTTACTGTAGACTTGCAGTTTTTTTGTAGTCTCCCTTACTTGGGGTTGAGAATCAATTTCATTAATGTGTAATGTAGCTTGACAAACAAGAGCTTTCCCAATATCCTCATCAATAGGAGTGAAGGTTACTTCCAAACTCTTCGTTTCCTGGGACTTCATTTCTGAAACCTCCAGAAAGTTCTGTGTCTTCACGGAACGGTTGCCCTTCAGTAATTCTATCTCCAGCCTTTCAAATGGGTAAACATCAGGGACCAAACACGTGACTGTGACTGGCTTCCCAACCTCCAGGGGGCCACTCAAATGAATCTCTGGGTCCTTAGGGAAAGCTGCAACATTCAAACAAATACATGCAAATGGACTTTTTGTTCATGTTGTATGAGGTCCCTTACTGATTTAAATCAATGTAAACTAAATCTAATATGTTTGCGAATACAGTCTTAATACAGCAGAATTAATTGTTTAAATAGCCTTTCATGGTTTGGGGTAGGTTCAAGAACTGGAATCTCCTGTTAGAGAGTTCAGTTCTGACGCTGCATGTACTAAGTGTTGCATGTTATCAGAGTAAAAGGAGGGAGAAGAAATTCATGTTTATTGAATACTTATGTGTGCCCATCACTGTGCTATTCATTTAACACCAATGACTTTATTTTATCCTCACAACAACCCTAAGAAATAGATACCACAATTCATAGATATGAAAACATAAACTTAGCACATGTGCATAACTTTCCTAAGGTCACACAGCTAGTAATGGTAAAGCTGGGATTTAAACTCAGGATTTTTATTATTCTATACTGCTATTGAAGATTTTTTTTATGTTATATCACATTCTCTTATTTTAGTGAGGGCAGATATATTTCATTTTATGGATAAGGAACCTGAGGCTTAGAATGTCATTGCAAAGAATAGTTATTGGGCAAGATATGCTAAGAAATGAAAAGAACAACTCTAAATAATTGGCTTCTGAAAAATGGTGCCTCTGACAGGCATTCATCCACCAGAAAGGTACACCTGTGCAGTCTTTAAATTCTGGAAGGCATATTTGCCTCCCAAAATGCCTAACTCAAAGTCTAACTAATACTCCACTTGAACTTTTTAGTGTCAAGGGACACACTAGTTCAGTCAGCTATTGCTTTCCTTGCAAGGCTACTTTTCATTGCAAACCGCCAGGATGGTAACACATTGGCTCGATTCAAGACTGTGAAATAAGAATACAAAGTTTCCAACTCTAAAGAATATTACAATCAAATGTGGAATGGAGACAGGACTGTTAAACATAATGAAAGACAGACATTCTTGAAAAAAAAACAGAAAACTTCAGCCAAGATAATTAAAGCCAGAAGGGCCTTCATTTCTCTTTTTAAATCTTCAACTATTTGGTACTTGAGAGGAAAGGCAAAGGAACTGGAAATGTTTTGCTATGTGAAGAAACAGTATTTTTCATTTTTCCACCAATAGTCCTGTCCCTCATATTCTGAAAGAAATGCACTTATAATCCACATAGTTTGCTGTCAGGTAATACAAGAACTCACTACTTTCCCCTCTATTTACATAAGGGGGCCTTTCAAGGAGCTCAGGAGGCTGCACAGACATAAACTCTGCATGTACAACCAGCATAATTGAAAGCAGCCGGCCAGGCACGATTTCTTGGGAAGCACTAGCAACATACTGGCTTCTTGAAGCATCAGTTAAGGTTACTGGACAAAGTTGGCTCCACTACAGCAGAAGAGAAGCAACATAAGTAGAAAAGATAATGAAATGAGGTCTTCCTGAAGAGATGACTATCAAGGATTCCAGTATTTTGGAAAGAGCAGTAACCAGAATGCAAGTGATTTATTTCAGGTTATTGTTTCACTCCTTTTGCTAACTTTCTTTGCTGGATTGAGAATGGATTGGGATACATTTTGGTAGGCTGGTAAACGAGGGGTATTCATTCACATTCACAAGGCAAATCTAGTTCATTATACAAATATCTTTGAGGTTGAGCGATTGGGCATTAAGACTTAATGGCACCAAACAAAAACAAAAACAAAACATCCTAAATTTATCTCTGCCAAAGTCAAATGAGTGAAATGTTTGCAGATATTTTTCTTCTAGCTAAAGGGGAAAATTTTGTACAGAAGCCCATTACTAAATTATAGATCACCTTCTTAATCTTTAAATTAATTTTAAGCACCAAACTGCATAAGAATAAATAAATGGGAAACCCCTGAAGTATGGAATTCATAAATCATTTAGACACATGGACAAGTAAACATATAAGCATATAATTGAATAGAAATTTTTTTAAATAAAATAAACAGAACCTTAGAGATCTTCACTTTATGGTTAAGAAAACAGAAGCCCAGAGAAGTTGAGTCTAACCCATGGTCACCATGTTTGTGGCAGAGTTGGAAATAGAAGCTAGGATCTAGGCCTCTGGTCTAGTCCTAGGTTCAGCTGTCTCTAGCTTTCTCGGTACACTAGGTCCTCTAGCCAAGAATCTGGACATGAATATACTTTTTTCTTTCTTTTCTTTTAAAAACTTATTTTAAAGCAAAATGGAGAGAAAATCAAATATTCTTTTAAGTACTCACAGTAGATCTCCACTGGGATTCCTTTTTCCAGTTTCTGAGACTCACAAATCACTGTGCACAGGTAATAGTGTTCATTCCCCAGACTAACAGGATCCATGGTCAGCGTGGATTTGGTCCCCTCATTTCTCACCTTCCCGTTCAGCGGACTGTCTATCTGAGTTCTCCAGGAGAACGATGGTGACTCGCAGCCTGTTGTGCTACAAGTCAGTGAGATGGAGTCACCAATCTGAGCAATAATTTTGGATTCAGGGAAGATGTCGATTTTAAAAGCTTGAGCTGTGAAGGCAAAAAGGAAAAAACAAACACTGGTTTGTTGAGTATTCTAGTCCTTCTTCTCTGTTCTAGTATAACACCCAAAATACAATCTGGCTGATCTCTTTCCTAAACTGCTTCCAACTAATGCAAGGCAACATTGGAGTCACTTTCAAAAGAAGGTGTTGAAATCATCTTTGCTTAGGAGAACTCTCACTCTGACCTTGATGCCCATTTATCAGAGTTGTTTTGTCACTAGCTAAGTTTGCTCTCATTATCAAGTGCAGGAAACCAAAGAGACAGACCTTCCTAGAGATAGAATCCAATTACTCAATTGACATTAGAAAAAGGTATCCAAAAAACATCAACTTTGCAGCTCTAACTATGACAATATAATGGTGTCTAACAATACTCAATAGCACATTAAAAGTTAGGTTAAATTAAGTTTTCCCACTCTTTAAAAATCCTAGTGCCTTTCTTTACGACCATAACAAAACTGACTGAAGCCAAAATCAGGGCTAAAATGGAATGCTAGCATTTGGAACAAATCAAGGAGAAGAACTTACAAACTGCAAACACCATCCAAAGTATATTTGAGGCTCCAAAGATCACAACCATCTTCCTAGGCATTTTAAGTTGCTGTTGTTATGAGAAAATAATGGTTCCAAAACCCTTCTTTCTGTCCCCACTGAAAGTGCCTGGGAAGTCTTGAGCTCCTAAAGCCAGTGAGGTTCAGTGAGGAATGAAATAGAAAGTCTGCTCTTTATAAAGAGTCTTGTTGCAGAGACACAGAGGCGGAGGGAAATCCCTTCAAGGGGAAACCCGGAGCAGAGCCAGAAAAAAAGTTTAACTGACACCCAGCCAAGTCCAGTATTAACCCCTTCCGTTGCTCTCAGTACTGAAACTACTATCTCTGCCCTAGAAAAAGAAAACACTTCCAAGGCTATAAAATTAAAACTTTTCCTGATTTTTCATTCCAAAAGGATATCTTTGCATGAAATATATAAAGTAATGCTTGTGGCAGAATAAGGCTTTCTGACTCCAATGGGGAAAAGAGAGAGAGAAAAATAGTAAATTACACTCTAGTTTTTGAAGTGGCTAAACAAGCACTGTCATGTGAACTGATTTTTCTCCATTAGGAAGATATATTTGCAATTCTAAAACAGGGACTAAATTTCCTCTTGCAAAAAAAAGGAAAAGATCCTTTCTTTTGATGAGTTATTTTTTAAAAGAGAGACAGCATAGTTTCTTAGTTTTATACTTTTTATTCACAACATAGTTTTTTTGACAACAAACATCCAGCTTCTGAAATGATTTTCTTGAGTAGAGGATAAAGGGACACTACAAGAACAAGAGAAAGAATTTTCCTCTTCTGTTTTAGAAAAGTTACCAATTCTTTGGTTCAGTTGCTGGATAATTGGGAAGTCTTTTGCAGACTTAAATGTAAATGTATGGAATTCATCTGAAGTGGTAAATCTCTTAGACTGTGAGACTTAACCACAAACACAGTTAAAACATGAAAAATAATTTATCTTTTATGGGAGGTGATGACCACAATTTTATGCTCTTTTTCCTCGCCAGTGAAATTACTCTTTAAAAGTTATTTTTAAATGACTGTTTTTGCCTTGCACACACATACTTAAGTCTTTGCAAAATGCTTGCCCATCAAAAAGAAACCGGAATAGCCACTTCCTTGTATTAGACTTGTGCAGGTCTTCCTCCCGCACTGGATCATCAGTTCGTATCATGGTCCCAGACCAGTTCTTGTTCAGCATTATATCTACCTCTGCCTTCCCAATATCTAATGGTTTTACACTTGGTGGGTACCAAAAAAGTGCAATCATAAATATTATAAATTAAAATTTGGAAGAGAAACTTCCAAAATGCTAACAATAATATGTAAATACTGCAGGAGAAAAATGTTGGATTCTACAAAAAAAAAAAAAAAAATGGGATTTTTTTTTTTTTTTTTTTTTTTTTAAATTCAGACAGAAAGTCACAAAAATTATACTCATCCTCATCAGTTCACTCAGTCCCATGTAATTAATTTTTTTTCATCTTGATCTTTTGTTAGCACTTTTATGAGTTCATCAGTTTTTCATTAGAGTTCTGAAAATGCTTATTCATTCAGTTCAGCAGTACAGTCAGTTACCAGAAACCTGTACTTGTCAGAGTCTTTTCCATGAATTTCTTGAAGATGAAACTCTTTTATAGGAACATATTTGCAAAATCATCAGAGTACACCCAGAACTGTCTGTAAATGACAAAAGACTTAAAAATGACCACGGTTAAAGATTTGATGAAAGTTCATAATAATGCAGTTGACAAGAAAATTAGTTATTTCTGAGATATACATTTTAAAGTAATAACTAGGATTATTACTTATAACATTATACCAGAACATATAAGATTTTTAGAAATTTCATGTAATGTCTGAAACATTTATATTAACATATTTCCATACATATTTCCATACAAATACAAATATAAGATTTTTAGAAATTTCATGTAATGTCTGAAACATTTATATTAACATATTTCCATACATATTTCCATACAAATACAAATATAAGATTTTTAGAAATTTCATGTAATGTCTGAAACATTTATATTAACATATTTCCATACATATTTCCATACAAATACAAATATAAGATTTTAGAAATTTCATGTAATGTCTGAAACATTTATATTAACATATTTCCAAAAAAAATCCCACAAGGACTCAGAGGCAAAGAATATACAAATCAATTTTCACTGCAAAGTAAAGGAGCTGTTACAGTGGAGGATTACTGGACTGAATGTCAATATTATGACATAGTATGAGTGTGTTTCATGTTTGGTAATTGCAATCATTGTTGCTTTTGTTGTGGTCATCCATGTACAATGCTTGGTGTCAGTCTATTTATGTCTTGTAAAAATAAAATACAGTGTGTGTGTGTGTGAATAAAAAAAAAAAAAAAGAAAAAAAAAAAATACCAAAGCTCACGGACTCCCAGGGATGTGTACAATAAACAGCCCTGTGCTATGTGACTGAGGAAGGCCATAACTGAGGTTTGGAACTGATAACTGTTCCTACACAGCTGGAGAGGTTCTGGACCTCCTCTTGGATGCTGATGAGGCTCCCACTGAAGGATAAGGAGAGAAAAAAAGTCGAAGAAGCTACTGGCTGTGATGGTATATAAGTGTGACTTCATCTGCCAAATAGCTAAGGATCAGAAAAGGGACTTCAGGCAAAACTAGCTGATGAACAAGTAATCTAGAGGCCTTTTACAATGTTCATGTCATGGAAGAAGATTATCAGAACCATATATGTTGACTGCTTAAGTCAGAAGAAATCAAAAGGGAATTATGGAGTTTTATTGTACTTCTCTGGGGTGTAAAAACACAAGTGAATCATAGGATCCAAATTGGGATCACTGAGAACAAGTCATAGCAAATAACTTCAGTTTCAAGCTTGGATATGATTCCAAGCTTGGAACATTGGAGAAATATCTAATCTATTGAATTAGTTCATAGTGGTTTCGGCAGAAGTCCCTCATGACATACTTGAGTTGGATGCCATTTGAGGTCCTACCAGCTCCTCCCAGGTTGAGTTGACTGCATTCTCTTCTGTGACCTCTTCACTAGAGCATACTAGCAGTGAAGCACGTGTCATGCTGCATTTACCTGTTAACATGTCAATCATTCCTAACTTACAAACTCAGGGGTTTTCATTTTCCATCATAGCATCTAGCCCAGAATAAAATATTCTTAAAATTTGTGGAATGAACGAGTGAATAGTATTTCAAGTATAAGGTTAACAGATTGGGACTAACCTATCTGGATAGAGTGTTACTGTGTTTTTTCTTTGAAATTGTTCAGTTCAACATTTTTATCAGTAACATAGGAGAGATGATTACCTAATTTATTCATAATGCAAGATTGAGAAAGACAGTTAACCATAGAGATGACAGAATCAAGATAAGGATGATCTCAAAAGATGTAATAATGGTCCAGATAATGAAGTGAAATTTAATGGGAATGCATTAAAGTCCAGCATTGAAATATAAAACATCAAAGTCTTGAGTAAAATATGGAAGAGTTTTGACTTGATGGTAATCCATAGGAAGACGCTCTAATGGTTTTAGTGAATCACAAAGTGAACACAAGGCAACATTGTCATGAGAAACCAACATAGATGTTGATAAGCTCAAGGTGCACTCATAGCATTCAACCTTCTCATCACCTGAGGCCACAGTCTCCAAGACCATATTGGGAGCAGAGGTGTCTGATTCAAGGTTCTAGTCCTTAATGAGAGAGACTGACAAAATAGAGGGTGTCCAGAAGAAAGTGATAAGGCTGGTAGATGGCTTTAAAATCCCTGGCCTGGTAGGAGCTGTTGAAAGAATAGGATGTTTAGTTTGGATAAGAGACACCTATGAAGTCATTTGATAAATAATGACTGATGTGTGAAGGAAGGAATATACCTGCTGCTCTGTGTTATATCAGAGGCTAAATGTAGGGCTTATTGGTAGGTAGTTACTAGATTTTTAGCTGTAGGAAGGCCAGGAGTATGTGTGTCCTGTTCACCACTAGAGCCTCAGCACTTAACATAGTGACCAGTAGATAATAGGGGTTCAGTAAATCAATACTGAATGAATAAATAACAATTCGAAAGAGAGCTTGACTCAGATCCCATTAGTCCTGAATTCAAATCCACTACTCCACCTAGGAATTGCACAACTTTGCGCAAGTATAGGTAACCTCTCTACACTTGTTTACACATGCTCAAATAGGGATAATAGTATCATTTCAAGTGATTCACATGATTTTTATGACTATCAAATCAAAAGTGATCATCTGAAATCTCTTTAAATAAAAATAACAAAGTGCTCATTGGTTCAAGATGGTGGAGTAGAAGGACGTGCGCTCACTTCCTCTTGCAAGAGAACTGGAACCACAACTAACTGCTGAACAATCATCGACAGGAAGACACTGGAACTCACCAAAAAGCATACCCCACATCCAAAGACAAAGGAGAAGCCACAATGAGATGGTAAGAGGGGCTCAATCAAAATAAAATCAAATCCCATAACTGCTGGGCAGGTGACTCACAAGCTGGAGAACACATACCACAGAGTCCACCCACTGGAGTGAAGGTTCTGAGCCCCACGTAAGGCTTCCCAACCTGGGGGTCTGGCAACAACAGGAGGAGGAATTCCTAGAGAATCAGACTTTGAAGGCTAGAGGGAGTTGATTGCAAGAATTCTACAGGACTGGGGGAAACAGAATCTCCACTCTTGGAGGGCACACACAAAGTAGTGTGTGCATCAGGACCCAGGAGAAGGAGCAGTGACCCCATATGAGACTGAACCAGACCTACCAGCTAGTGTTGGAAGGTCTCCTGCAGAGGTGGAGGGTGGCTGTGGCTCACCAAGGGGACAAAAACACTGGCAGCAGAAGTTTGGGGAAGTATTCCTTGGCATGAGGCCTCCCAGAGTCCGCCATTAGCCCCACCAAAGAGCCAGGTAGGTTCCAGTGTTGAGTTGCATCAGGCCAAACAACCAACAGGGAGGGAACACAGCCCCACCCATCAGCAGACAATCAGATTAAAGATTTACTGAGCTCTGCCCACCAGAGCAACACCCAGCTCTACCCACCACCAGTCCCTCCCATCAGGAAGCTTGCACAAGCCTCTTAGATAGCCTCATCCACCAGAGGGCAGACAGCAGAAGCAAAAAGAACTACAATTCTGCAGCCTGGGGAATGAAAACCACATTCACAGAAAGATAGACAAAATGAAAAGGCAGAGGACTATGTACCAGATGAAGGAACAAGATAAAACCCCAGAAAAACAACCAAATGAAGTGGAGATAGGCAACCTTTCAGAAAAAGAATTCACAATAATGATAGTGAAGATGATCCAGGACCTCAGAAAAAGAATGGAGGCAAAGATCAAGAAGACGCAAGAAAAGTTTTAAAAAGACCTAGAAGAATTAAAGAACAAACACCTAGAAGAATTAAAGAACAAACAAACAGAGATGAACAATACAATAACTGAAATGAAAAAATACACTAGAAGGAATCAATAACAGAATAACTGAGGCAGAAGAAAAGATAAGTGACCTGGAAGACAGGATGGTGGAATTCACAGACTTGGAACAAAATAAAGAAAAGAGAATGAAAAGAAATGAAGACAGCCTAAGAGACCTCTGAGACAACATTAAACACAATAACATTCGCATTAGAGGAGTCCCAGAAGGAGGAGAGAGAGAGAAAGGACCTGAGAAAATATTTGAAGAGATTATAGTCAAAACTTCCCTAACATGGGAAAGGAAAGAGCCACCCAAGTCCAGTAAGTGCAGAGAGTCCTGGGCAGGATAAACCCAAGGAGAAACACGCCAAGACACATAGTAATCAAACTGACAAATATTAAAGAAAAAGAAAAATTATTGAAAGCAACAAGGGAAAAACGACAAATAACATACAAGGGAACTCCCATAAGGTTAAGAGCTGATTTCTCAGCAGAAATTCTACAAGCCAGAAGGGATGGCACTATATATTTAAAGTGATGAAAGGGAAGAACCTACAACCAAGATTACTCTACCCAGCAAGGATCTCATTCAGATTCAACAGAGAAATCAACAGCTAAATACAAGCAAAAGCTAAGAGAATTCAGCACCAGCAAACCAGCTCTACAACAAATGCTAATGGAACTTCTCTAAGTGGGAAACACAAGACAAGAAAAGGACCTACAAAAACAAACCCAAAACGATTAAGAAAATGCTAATAGGAACATACATATCAATAATTATCTTAAACATGAATGGATTAAATGCTCCAACCAAAAGACACAAGCTCAATGAATGGATACAAAAACAAGACCCATATATATGCTGTGTACAAGAGACCCATTTCAGACTTAGGGACACATACAGACTGAAAGCGAGGGGATGGAAAAAGATATTCCATGCAAATGGAAATCAAAAGACAGCTGAAGTAACAATACTCATATCAGATAAAATAGACATTAAAATAAAGAATGTTACAAGAGACAAGGAAGGACACTACATAATGATAAAGGAATCAATCCAGGAAGATCTAACAATTATAAATATATATGCACCCAACATAGGAGCACCTCAATAAATAAGGCAATTGTTAACAGCTATAAAAGAGGAAATCAACAGTAATACAATAATAGTGGGGGACTTTAACACCTCACTTACACCAATAGACAGATCATCCAGACAGAAAATTAATAAGGAAACACAAGCTTTAAATGACACAATAGACCAGATAGATTTAATTGATATATATAGGACATTCCATCCAAAAACAGCAGATTACACTTTCTTCTCAAGTGAACACAGAACATTCTCCAGGATAGATCACATCTTAGGTCACAAATCAAGCCTCGCTAAATTTAAGAAAATTGAAATCACATCAAACATCTTTTCCGACCAAAATGCTATGAGATTAGAAATCAATTACAGGGGGGGAAAATGTAAAAAACACAAACACATGGAGGCTAAACAATACGTTACTAAATAACCAGGAAAACACTGAGGAAATCAAAAAATAACTAGAGGAAAATTACAACAAAAACATGATGATCCAAAACCTTAGATGCAGCAAAAGCCGTTCTGAGAGGGAAGTTTATAGCAATACAATCTTACCTCAAGAAACAAGAAAACTCTCAAGTAAACAATCTACTTTACACTTAAAGGAACTAGAGAAAGAAGAACAAACAAAACCCAAAGTTAGCAGAAGGAAAGAAATCATAAAGATCAGAGCAGAAATAAATGAAATAGAAACAAAGAAAACAATAGCAAAGATCAATAAAACTAAAAGCTGGTTCTTTGAGAAGATAAACAAAATTGATAAACCATTAGCCAGACTCATCAAGAAAAAGAGGGAGAGGACTCATATCAATGAAATTAGGAATGAAAAAGGAGAAGTTACAACAGACACCGTAGAAATACAAAGCATCCTAGGAGACTACTACAAGCAACTCTATGCCAATAAAATGGACAATCTGGAAGAAATGGACAAATTCTTAGAAAGGTATAACCTTCCAAGACTGAACCAGGAAGAAATAGAAACTATAAACAGACCAATCACAAGTAATGAAAGTGAAACTGTAATTAAAAATCTTCCAACAAACACAAGTCCAGGACCAGATGGCTTCACAGGTGAATTCTATCAAACATTTAGAGAAGAGCTAACACCCATCCTTCTCAAACTCTTCCAAAAAATTGCAGAGGAAGGAACACTCCCAAATTCATTCTATGAGGCCACCATCACCCTGATACCAAAACCAGACAGAGATACTATAAAAAAGAAAATTACAGACCAATATCACTGATGAATATAGATGCAAAAATCCTCAACAAAATACTAGCAAACAGAATCCAACAACGCATTAAAAGGATAATACACCATGATTAAGTGGGATTTATCCCAGGGATGCAAGGATTCTTCAATATATGCAAATCAATCAATGTGATACACCATATTAACAAATTAAGGAATAAAAACCATATGATCATCTCAATAGACACAGTAAAATGTTTTGACAAAGTTCAACACCCATTTAGGATAAAAACTCTCAGAAAGTGGGCATAGAGGGAAACTACCTCAACAAAATTAACGCCATATATGACAAAGCCACAGCAAATAACTTCCTCAATGGTGAAAAACAGAAAGCATTTCCTCTAAGATCAGGAACAAGACAAGGATGTCCACTCTTGCCACTATTATTCAACATAGTTTTGGAAGTCCTAGCCATGGCAATCAGAGAAGAAAAAAAAATAACAGGAATACAAACTGGAAAAGAAGAAGTAAAACTGTCACTGTTTGCAGATGACATGATACTATACATCGAAAATCCTAAAGATGCCACCAAAAAACTACCAGAGCTAACCAATAAATTTGGTAAAGTTGCAGGATACAAAATTAATGCACAGAAATCTCTTGCATTCCCATACACTAACAATGAAAGATCAGAAAGAGAAATTAAGGAAACAATCCCATTCACCATTGCAACAAAAAGAATAAAATACCTAGGAATAAACCTACCTAAGGAGGTGAAAGACCTGTACTCAGAAAACTGTAAGACGCTGATACAAGAAACCAAAGATGACCCAAACAGTTGGAGAGATATACCATGTTCTTGGCTTGGAAGAAACAATATTGTGAAAATGACTATACTACCCAAAGCAATCTACAGATCCAATGCAATCCCTATCAAATTACCAATGGAATTTTTTACAGAACTAGAACAAAAAAATCTTAAAATTTGTATGGAGACACAAAAGACCCCAAATAGCCAAAGCAGTCTTGAGGGGAAAAATGGAGCTGGAGGAATCAGACTCCTTGACTTCAGATTATACTACAAAGCTACAGTAATCAAGACAATATGGTACTGGTACAGAAACAGAATATAGATGAATGGAACAGGATAGAAACCCCAGAGATAAACCCATGCACCTATGGTCAACTAAACATGACAAAGGAGGCAAGGATATATAATGGGGGAAAGACAGCCTCTTCAATAAGTGGTGCTGGGAAAACTGGACAGCTACATGTAAAAGAATGAAATTAGAACACTCCCTAACACCATACACAAAAATAAACTCAAAATGCATTAAAGACCTAAATGTAATACCCGACAATAAAAAACTCTTCAAGGAAAACATAGGAAGAACACTCTTTGACATAAACCACAGCAAGATCTTTTTTGACCCACCTCCTAGAGTAATGGAAATAAGAACAAAAATAAACAAATGAGACCTAATGAAACTTCAAAGCTTTTGCACAGCAAAGGAAACTATAACCAAAATGAAAAGACAACCCTCAGAATGGGAGAAAATATTTGCAAATGTATCAGCAGACAAAGGATTAATCTCCAAAATACATAAACAGGTCACGTAGCTCAATATTAAAAAAACAAACAACCCAATCAAAGAATGGGCAGAAGACCTAAATAGACATCTCTCCAAAGAAGACATACATACAAATGGCCAAGAGGCACATGAAAAGCTGCTTAACATCACTAATTATTAGAGAAATGCAAATGAAAACTACAATGAGGTATCACCTCACACTAGTTAGAAGGGGCATCATCAGAAAATCTACAAACAACAAATGCTGGAGAGGGTGTGGAGAAAAGGGAACACTCTTGCACTGTTGGTAGGAATGTAAATTGATACAGCCACTATGGAGAACAGTATGGAGGTTCCTTAAAAAACTAAAAATAGAATTACCATATGACCCAGCAATCCCACTACTGGGCATATACCCAGAGAAAACCATAATTCAAAAAGACACATGCCCCCAATATTCATTGCAGCACTATTTACAATAGCCAGGTCATGGAAGCAATCTAAATGCCCATCAACAGATGAATGGATAAAGAAGATGTGGTACATATATATAATGGAATATTACTCAGCCATAAAAAGGAATGAAATTAGGTCATATGTAGAGACGTGGATGGACCTAGAGACTGTCATACAGAGTGAAGTTAGTCAGAAAGAGGAAAACACTTATCGTATATTAACGCATATATGTGGAATCTAGAAAAATGGTATAGATGAACTGGTTTGCAAGGCAGAAATAGAGACACAGATGTAGAGAACAAACGTATGGACACAAAGGGGGGAAAGTGTGGGGGGGGATGAATTGGGCGATTGGGATTGACATGTATACACTAATATGTATAAAATAGATAACTAATAAGAACCTGCTATATAAAAAATAAATAAATTAATTAAACAAAACAAAAAACAGGAAAACAAACTTATGGTTACCAAAGGGGAAAGGGAGGGAGGGATAAATTAGGAGCTGGAGATTAACATACACATACTACTATATATATAATAGATAAACAACAAGGTACTACTGTATAGCACAGGGAACTATATTCAATATCTTATAATAAACTATAATGGAAAACAATCTGAAAAAGAAATAGAAAAGTGATTCAGTTATGTGTGTATATATATATATATATATATATATATATATATACACACATAACTTAATCATCTTTCTGTACACCAGAAACTAACAAAAAAAGAAAAAAAAGAAGAGAAATGCAAATATTATTTACCTTATGGATAGTTTTTAAAATACCAATTACATGTTGAAATGATCATATTCAGGATATGGGTTAAAAAATGTAAAATAAAAAAATAGCAAAGTGCTGTGTAAATGGCATGTATTAATATTAAGATACAACACTATTAAGTTCACTGTGAAGAAGGACATTCTAGTTATTAAATCTTTTAAACGATGGAATGGGTTCCCTTAGGAATTCACCAACTCCTACTCACAGCAAGTTGTCAAGCAAGGTTGGGTGACACCTCCTAAAAATGTGGTAGACGTCAAGTTTTGCTTTATATGAGATATCCAACTGGATGACCATTAAGGTGTCCTTCAAAGTTAAGATTTTTTTATTGTGGGCAGTGTTATCCATCCTTTCTAGCCTAACTTCACCAATCCCCTCATTGTCCATTTCAAAATTCTAAGCATCTTCTGATGCTCCTCTGGATGGACTCTCAGAAGTTTCAGGCATACTTCTTTCAGCCGGTTTAATACCAACCACATTGGTAGCAACTCCAACTCTTTAAGACTTCCAAGTAGTGAATTTGTTATGGGCTTCCCTGGAGCTAAAGTTCCTATCTTTTTCTAACACATCTGAGGCAAGTGACATTCCTGGTAGTAACAGTGGCTTTTAATGGCAGCCATTCTCACCAAGGTGAGAGGAGGAGCAATTCCTTTTCTGGAGGGCATATCAGAATGGAGAAGGGAATGTGAAAGACCCCTTGGTAGATTCTACAATGTCAATTCCTCCCCACTTTGAGAATTGCTCTGGATAGGTTAAAGAAATCTTGTCTGTAACTGCATTAGGCCCTGTGTAATAGAAATCTTTCACAGTGACTTAACAAATGTGAGATCTAAGGGTATGCAGTTCAAGGCTGTTTCAGCTACTTGAGAAAAACATTGAGAAACAAGATTGAGTCTAGTTTCTGGGTTTGTCATCTATAGCGTGTCACTAACCCTCATGATCATAGAACGGCTGCTTCTTCTCCAAACATTACATCTGTATTTCAGGCAAGAAAACCAGAGAAAACAAAGGGCAAACAAACAAAGCCATTGGAGATTATCCTGTTTTAAAGAGTTTTCCAAGAAGTCCCAAGGAATGACTTCCACTTATATTTCATAGAAAAGGTGGAAGAGTGAAATTTTTTTCATCTTTTTCTTTTTTACTTTTTTTTTTTTTGCTGCTTCTTTGAGATTTAATACATATATTTTAAATAAATGAAAGAAATTCAAAGCCAGAAACAAGAAATGATGATTCAAAAATATAATACTTAACCCCAAAAGTAAGTAAATTAGCTTATTTGCAAGTGTAAAACCAACCCCTTTATTTTTAAAAAATTATTTTTTATTGGAGTACCGTTGCTTTACAATGTGTTAGTTTCTAATGTACAGCAAAATGAATCGGCTATACATATACATATATGCCCTCTTTATTGGATTTCCTTCCCATTTAGGTCACCACAGTTCATTAAGTAGAGTTCCCTGTGCTATACAGTAGGTTCTCATTAGTTATCTACTTTATACATAGTATCAGTAGTGTATATGTGTCACTCCCAAGGGAGATTGAATATTTTAACTGAATACATTGTTGCCCCAAATAAACCAGGATTCTGTGTATAAGAAAAGAGAATGGATGATAATTAGGCAATTAGCAATGGCAGTCACAGTTTCCTAATATATGTGTATATATATACATATATATATATAATTATTTTCAGATTCTTTTTCATTGTAGGTTATTACAAGATACTGAATATAGTTCCCTGTGCTATATATTGGGTCCTGTTGTTTATCTGTTTTATGTATAGTAGTGTGTATATGTTAATTCCAAATTCCTAATTTATCCCTCCCCCAGCTTCCTGTTTGGTAACCATAAGTTTGTTTTCTATGTCTGTGAGTTTATTTCTGTTTTGTAAATAAGTTCATTTGTATCATTATTTTAGATTCCGCATGTTAAGTGATATATGATATTTGTCTTTCTCTGTCTGACTGACTTCACTTAGTATGGTGATCTCTAGGTCCATCCATGTTTCTGCAAATGGCATTATTTTGGTCTTTTTTTATGGCTGAGTAGAATTCCATTGTATATATGTACCACATCTTCTTTATCCATTCATCTGTCAGTGGACGTTTAGTTTGCTTCCATGTCTTAGCTATTGTAAATAGTGCTGCTGTGAATGCTGGGGTGCATGTATCTTTTTAAATTAGGGTTTAAAATTAGAGTTTTAGAGTTTTCACCCTTGACTCATAATTGGAAGTTTGTACCTTTTGATTCCCCTTCACCCATTTCACCCACACTTTACCCCCTCAGATTCACTCTTAGGGACCTAAGACTCTAATGCCAAAAGAGGAATTCTCTTTGCCTCTTGTTAGAGCTTAGAAGAAAAATTAGTAGAGCCCCTGAGCACCAAAACACACTTCCTATCCATTCTTGGAGTTGCCTCCAGTCAGCCTTAAGTGGGATTTCCTTGGAAACCAGCCCCATAAGACAGTCCCACCAACTTCCCGGCCCCAAATGATTCCCACTGCATTTTTCATTTGCAACATGAGCAACACTAAGGAACTGAGGAGATGAAAATATTCAGGTCCTCTTCTGTTCCAAAATGATTACGAAACATCTGTTTACATTGTGAGGGCCTACTTGGAGAGGACATTTCATAAGCTTGTGGTAGATAAAGACAAATAAATACATGAGAAAGAAAAAAAAAGCAAATGCCATGGGAGAAAATCACTCTAAACCAAAATGTGTTAGCTCTATTAATAAATTGCTTATTTAATTTGGGAATGATCTTATGATTTACAATGACCAGAGTTTTGTATAGAAAAGAATAAAAAATTTTTTTCTGCCATTTGACTAGATCATAGACATTTTCCCCCCAAAGCACAATACCTTTGGAAATCTCCCTTCAAACATGATAATTGTTTAAATTTATGTGCTAAATTAAAGTTCCAATATTCATAAACAACACATAAGTTTTTTTTGTAACCTAGACCCATTTTAAGAATTGTAGCTCAGCATTGCACTGAACAGTTTAGGAAGACATTTTGACATTTGTAGGATACCATGAAGAAAAAAGAAGTAGTCAGGAGTAAGGACACCTGGGTTTTGCCTCTATAAATAAAAGTGTAATCTAGGGCTTGAGTCTTTACTTCCAGGGTCCAAGTTTTTTCATCTGCAAAACAGAAGGGGGCAGGATAGATGGTTTGCAAAGTTCTTCCCTTTTGTCATTATGATTTCTGGGTTAAAAATGAGTAGCAAAAGAACTATAGATAAATTGGCCAAATATCTGCTTGTCCAGGTGTTATGACTCTAAGCAAACCAGCACAGGTCCTCTTGAAAGGCAGATATTTCTTTGCAGAAACCTCATGGAAATCCAATTGCATGTCTTTTTTAAAAAAACATGCTATTGCTTTTTTATGCCTTAAACAGACTCCCTGCTGTTGGGTGAGGCTCTGGGCTCTTGTATCTACTCTGTATGTCCCAATGTTTCTATTTGGGCCCCTGGACATGAACATGTCTATTTCCCCTCCACAGCTAAGGCTGGTGACAAAATGAATATTTATGAGTGCCTCCTATGTGCTAAGCACTGTTCTGGGTGCTCAGGAATACAGTGGTGACAAAGCAGATAATATCCCTGCTTGCTTTTATGGAGTTTACATTCTAGTAGAACTAAGCAAAGAAATATGAAGAGAAATAAACTAGCAGAGGGAAGGTAAATTAGAAAAGACAGGGAAACAAAGCAAACCCCAGATGGAAGTACAAAGTGTTTGAATAAGAGAATGGTCAGTTTCTTTCAGAAATCTCTCCTCCCATTTCCCCTTTTGTCTATTAAAAAAAAAAAAAGTTGTTAGTGGCCTTCGATATAGAATATGGTGTGAAATGAATATCTTAAGAAATCACATACCTAAAAGAATCACTGATTTTGCCATGCAGCCAGGTTTAGCTTCAGCAGTGCAGATTCTGTATGGTGTAATATTGGATTAACCAAAGTTGGGAGTTTGCCAGGTAAGGACAGTAGAGGAAAATAGGGGCATAGGAGGTGAAGGTGAATCTGGGACATGGTATATGGTAACAATAAGAATCAAAGAACTGTTAAATTCAGACTGTAGAACAGTAAGTGAATTGAAAAAAAAATAAGGAGGTAGTGGTCAGAAAATGGGAATCTTGATATCAAAATTACGATTAGGAATATTTTGGGTGATGACAAGTTTTAGAGAATGACTATGAGATGGAATGACTAGGTTCTGTAGAAGCAATGATTATTATAAGCAAAGAAGTCAAAGAATTCAGAGGCCAGTTCTATGAAGGTATTCAACTTATTAAAAATAAAGATAGGAGTGGTGGAGAGGAAGAGATTGAACCAGGTGTCCAAATAATTAATGAATGAAGAAGGGTCACCAGAAGTTATCAGGAGGTTAAAGAAGATGGGCTTTGGGAAGTAGTGGAGAGGAGTAATGTTTGGGAATTGGCAATGAGAAGAAGAAAAATCCTTAATCTAAACTCAGGCCCAGTGGCATGTGGGGGTTACCATCTGCTAGGACTCCAGTGGAAAGAGTGTTATCAAACCAAGCCAGTCTTCTCTTGGAAGAAAAAGAGAAGGAAAGGCTTAATGATGGCAGAGATTATCAGAGATTTTGCAGATAACTAATCTTAAATTCTAGAGAGCACAATGAAGCTCTTGGAAGACCTCGAATTGGTACAGAATAAGGAATGTACAGAGAGTTATTGATAATGAGTTCAGAAGCTTAGACTTTTTAAGAAGGACATAAGGAGAGATGGGATTCATCCTGATGATCTCTTAGAGGAAGGTCAGAGATCAGACCTAATTATCACCATCTTCTGGATTTGGTTTCATAGGCAATTTGTAGTGGTAAGACTAAGATAAGCAGGGGAGGGTTGGTCCTTCTAAGAGCTCACCGAACTTTGGAAGAAGAGCAGAATGGAAGAAGGAGGTCTTTACAGGAATAACTCAATAGTCTTCCTTTAAATCCTATAGCAGAATCAAAAAATTGGTACAGCCACTATGGAAAGCAGTATGGAGGTTCCTTAAAAACCTAAAAATAGAACTACCATATAATCCAGCAATCCCACTCCTGAGCATATTTCTGGAGAAAAACATGGTTTGAAAGGATACATGCACCCCAATGTTCATTGCAGCGATGTTTACAATAGCCAGGACATGGAAGCAACTTAAATGTCCATCAGCAGATGAATGAGTAAAGAAGATGTGGTACGTATATACAATGGAATACTACTCAGCCATTGAAAAGAATGAAATAATGCCATTTATAGCAACATGGATGGACCTGGAGATTATCATACTCAGTGAAGTAAGTCAGACAGAGAAAGACAAATATCATATGATATCACTTATATGCAGAATCTAAAAAGAAATGATACAAATGAACTTATTTACAAAACAGAAACAGACTCGCAGA
The DNA here is from genome assembly GCF_009873245.2 of Balaenoptera musculus. NCBI lineage: Eukaryota > Metazoa > Chordata > Mammalia > Artiodactyla > Balaenopteridae > Balaenoptera > Balaenoptera musculus. The sequence continues at coordinate 88,797,612 of NC_045785.1, read as the reverse complement.
CTTAAAGAACAAACTTATGGTTACCAGGGGGGAGGGTGGGGGAAAGGGATAGATTGGGAGTTTGGGATTGACATGCACACACTGCTATATTTTAAATAAGTAACCAACAAGGACCTACTGTATAGCACAGGGAACTGTGCTCAGTACTCTGTAATAACTAAAATGGGAAAAGAATTTGAAAAAGAATAGATACATGTATATGTATAACCAAAGCGCTTTGCTGTACATCTAAAACTAACACAACATTGTTAATCAACTATACTCCAATATAAAATAAAAATGTAATAAGTAAATAAATAAATAAATAAAATATGTAAGCTACAAGGATATATTGTACAGCACAGGGAATATAGCCAATATTTTATAGTAACTTTACAAGGCGTATAATCTATAAAAATTTTGAATCACTATGTTCTAAAACTAATTTAATATTGTAAGTCAAGTATACCACAATAAAAATAAATAAATAAATAAATAAATAAATAAATCGAAACAAACAAAATCCTGTAGCAGAATCATTAACATTTGCTAACCCTGCTCCAAATAAATAGATAGACTTCTGAGGGTATAAACAAGTACTAATGAAAGAAACACCGTATCCTGATGAGCTGAAATACCCCAATTAATCTTGCCATCTCATCCAATTTAAACATCATATGTTTGAAGGTTAATTGAATTATAGAAAGATTTTATAAAGATATCTCACATTCCTAAAGTGCTTTATAATTTTGTTAATTCTTTAATATGTTTTATCTCAAGTGAGCCACTTAACAATTCTAAGTATTCAGGTTGAGTATTTTTGTCTCCATTAAATGAGGAAGAAACTGAGGGTCAGAGAGGTTAACTGATCTCCTCAAAAACACACAGCTAGGTAATAGGAAAACTAGGACTAGAAGTGAAGTTTTCTGATTCCATGTTTAGTGCCCTTTCTGCACTAGCACAGTGCCTACTTTTGAAACAACCTCAGTTCAGCTCAACTGCAGACCTTTTTTGGTCTTCCTGTAGCAGTGGCTGTACAGGGAATCCTTATGGATAACTTAGGCATCACATTTTCCTGGGATGTGATATTGTCAGATGCAAACTATTTTTATCCTTTTTGCTTCTGATGTCACAGAACAAACTTTCCATTTCCAAATCACGCTTAAAATTCACTGCCCTGATAAGCAAATATATTTGTAAGAAGTAATGTTGTGAAGTAAATCAACTGAATTCAAAAATTCCCTCTGTATATTTTTGTTGGCTCAGAACATAAGCTGTGGAAATTCCAAGACTGCCATATAAAAAATTAGAAAAGCTTGCCTGTGATTTGCCACATTAGCTAAAATAGGACTTAAGGAGAATATCCTGTTTTTGAAGACTTTGTGCCAGGATAAATAAGGTAAATACTACGTGATTAAAATCTTTAAAAATGAAATTATAGCAAAAATTTCAATGTTCTTATGGAGATTAAAAATATTTTCTATAAATGTTCTAGGTAAGCTTTTAAGAAGCCCAGAGGGAAATAAATATACAGGGAGAAATGCTGAATGTAAAAATGAAAGTAGACAGCTTTGACCTAAAAGATTTCCCACTTGAAGGATTCAGGCACTTAAGAATCTATGGGCTCTGTTATTTCCTCCAAATCGGGACGGAGGCCATGTTTGCCTCAGATGACAATAATCTTCTTAAGCCAGATGACACTGGCAAGCCTGACATTTTCCATGCCTCTCAGGGTTCTTCAGGAGCAGCAATGGATTTGGCAATTTTATTCTCTTCTCAGGGATGTTCTTAAATTTTTTCAGGGAATTGCTATAACACCCTTTCTTTTCAGATTAGCAAACTGGACAAAACTTAGAAGTAATTGTGCTGTGTAACTTATCTTCAAAGCAGTCAATCCAGAAAGACCACTGTGAAGGTCTATTGGACAAAAGTTTCAAGACCATAAATGAGATGTTTGTGTTGGAAGAGATCTGAAAATCATCTAGTCCTGTGGTTCTCAACCACAGAGCAGTGATCAGGTGTAAGAGCTGCTCTTTGGAAAGTATTTATTTTTAAAAAATAGATTAGATTGCAGATAATTCCTATGACGGTCATCAGGCTTACTCACTTGCATTCTGAAATGCTTTCCTGATTGGGAGTAAAGAGGTGGAGTTAAACAGCAAGTTTCCTGTGAATTGCTCATAACCCACAGTCTATCTTATCTGCTACATGGTGAGTAAGAAAACAGACATTCTGTTAATTATTATAGTTGTTGCAGTTAGGAAAAAAAAAGACTGCAATCTTTTTTTTTTTTTAAGTTATTTATTTATTTATTTATTTTGTCTGCGTTGGGTCTCCGTCTCAGTTGCTGCATGCGGGCTTTCTCTAGTTGCAGCGAGCGGGGGTTACTCTTCGTTGCGGTGTGTGGGCTTCTCACTGAGGTGGCTTCTCTTGTTGCAGAGCACAGGCTCTAGGCACTTGGGCTTCAGTAGTTGCAGCGCATGGGCTCAGTAGTTGCGGCGCATGGGCCTAGTTGTTCCGCGGCATGTGGGATCTTCCCGGACCAGGGATCGAACCCGTGTCCCCTGCATTGACAGGCGGATTCTTAACCATTGCACCACCAGGGAGGTCCCAAGGCTGCAATCTTATTTGTCTTGCATCCTTGCAAAATATTCATGAGTTTCACAAAAATCTGGATTTGTGAAAATGAAAATCATCCATCCTATACTGTGGTGGAGAAAAATTTGAGTCCCTCTGATGAAGCCCAACCCCATCCGATGTAAATGCAGCAAACAGTGGCCACCGGAATCACAGGGAGCAGCAGCTTGGCTGGGGCTGGAACTCAAATCCTGAGTGAGCTCTTTCCACTAATCTCTGGTGACATCAGAACATCTGCCTTTAGGGTTGGTTATACATTACAAATAAGATAATTTTGAGTAGTTTCATTGAATATCAGCAAGGAAAAGGAATGCATGACTATTTTGAGGAAAAGGACATAAAAATCATTCTTTAAAGATCAGACATACGAAGAAAGTAAAAGAGATGATAAATTTACAGAATGTAGCATTTGATTTATTGTAGAAAAAAAGAGTAACATCTAAAATATTTAAAAAATAATATCTTGTAGGCATAATATATTCTTCCTCTGTGGCCCTTAACAAGTCTGTTATCTTATTCATTTTGACATTATCCTTGGGAGGAAGGCCCACTTTACAGAATGTAAACAGTAAAGAGAGTGTTTCGTGGTTTTCCAGGATTATATATTTGGAGGCAGGATGGTACTGCAAATCCTGGTTCCACCACTTTTTCTTTCTGAACAACCCAAGGGAAGTTACTTTGCCTCTCTAGGCAAAGGTTTCCCCATCTATAAAATAGGATTGAAAATAACTCCCATCTAATAGGATTGTCTCAAGGGTTACATAAGATCATGCAAATAGAGTTAACAACACATTTCATGGTAAACAGAAAATACTCAATAAATATCAGCTACTCCAGAGAGAAAGGGAGAGCATATGTGAACTGTGATTTGTGATCTGCTTCTATTGGATTCTTTGGTAAACTGATGAGACACCATCCAAAATACACCAATCTTTTAAAATAATTTTTGGCCAATTATGTAAACCAGACTGTCTACAGTTTTGGATCATGAAGAGAGGAAGAATGGGGAAATTGAGTGACCGTATGTGAATTTGCCCTATTCTCCATTTTCCGTGTTGCTGGTGTGTGTGTGTGTGTGTGTGTGTGGTGATTATTACTGGAAAACAGTCTTCTGGAATGTGAACCAGAAGGTCACAGTATCATCTTGAAATCTGCCCATCACATAGTGTAACCTGGGGATGAGATTGACATGGAGAGATTCAGAACACTGCCTCAACACTGGGCAAATGATGTTCTATAACAGTGTGGTCCCAAGGGTGGTCCCCAGACCAGCAGCAACAGCATCACCTGAAAACTTATTAGAAATAAAAATTTCAGAACTTGCCCCAGATACTGAATCAGCAACACTGGGGGTGGAGCCCAGAAATCTGTGTGATTGTGATGCTGCTAAAGTATAAAAACCACTGTTCTCCAAAGAGTCCTCCCCAAGGAAATCCCCTTTTCTTCCTAGGCTATTGAACAAAAGCGACCAGAGACATATTCCTATGGCCTAACCTACTTCTTAGCATAGAGCCTCCATATGTATCAATAGTTTTGTTTTGGAGAATATTAAATCACGGAAAGAAGTGTCAAGATGAAATTAACATTATTTTATGTACTTGATCCAAAAAAATTAAAAATGAGGGAAATCTGAGGCATAATATTCTAACTTCCTATTGTAGTTTGCTTTTTCCTCTAGGTTTAATAGCTTAACAACTTTTGAACTGGACAAGATCTTGGCACTTGTCTAATCCAACTAAAGCCCAGAAGAGCCATCATGTGCCCAAGTACATGAGGTTGTTTACAGCAGAAAGCATAATTACAACCCAGGCCTTTGGCCTAAAATTAGTTCACTGCTTTTCCAGTGGACTAATACACTGTGCTACTTTTTGAAAGATAAAAATGCCATGGAAATTGAGGGAACTTAAGAGAATTTTTTTCAGAAATTCTAATCTGGCCTATCCCTAAACCCAGTTTCCTAATGCTTTTACAGTTTCTGTAAAAGACGTCTGCTCAAGTGACTGGTGACATTGCTATTGTCCAAAAAGTCATAGAGGAAATTTTCCTAAAAATCATAGGGTTAGATGGTGGATGGTTGGATAAAAACCATTGGGTAGGGGATCAAAATCTCAGGTAAAGAATTACAGTTTTTAAAACCTCTTCCACTCCCCAAACACACACACTCCTGCATCCCAGGAAACTCTAAGAGAAGCCTCCTCCTCCCTCTCCCCAAGTTGAGATTCAATCATTGCTCCTGAAGTAAGTCTCTATGGTGAATTCCAGGATGCATTCTTCCTCCCAAGAGGATTCTTTGATTTAGCATGAAGTTCAAAGCCCCTGTAAAAGATAGAAATGTCCGTGTAAGAATGTCTGGAATGGCTGTATCAGGCTCTCTTGGGGACTGAGAACCTTGCATTGATAAGAGAAGTATTGCAGTGTGGTCACTGGGGTTGCCATGTGACAGTATCAGAAGAATGTAGTAGCTTTGTGTGGAATAACATTAAAACAATACATACAAAATGACTAAGTCAGTTACAAAATATAATTGTTCTAACACTCAGATTATTATCGTTAAGTATTTATAAAATATTTTCGAGGACTCTATCATAAGATGGTTTTACTCTATTTTCTTTTCCCAGCAGATTTAAACCTGGTCTCCCTCCTCACAAGCCCATGGCATCAGGCTTTCCATATGTTTCACATATGAGGGGTACCAATTAAAAGCATTGTTACCCTTTTCTTGACAGATCTTCAGGAGTCAATCATTTTCCTAGAAATTCACCTTAAGACCTTCATTAGCAAGTTGTATGCATTTGATTTTGCCTGATTTTAATACAGAGGTTATTTCTAGTACACCAGGAAACAGTTAAATGAGATCAGCTAGAGTTGCCTTCAGCCAACAGGGAACTTGAATATCCCCCTTCACTAACCTTGCATTTGATTACACTATAATCACAAAGGAGGGAATGGTTAGATGGCCCACAGTAAATATAATACAACAAATCTAACCCACTTTCCAGTTTCAGGATAGGACAAGCTTGTGGAGACAATGTGACATGATGCTAAGAATGGAGAAGAACCTTGTAGTCAGAAGAGAAAGTTTCACTCTTTACTCACTGAGTAACGATAGGCAGCTCAAAGTCTGATCTTTCCATCACCTGTTAAATGGAGATGGTAATGACAGTACGAGCTTTACATATAAGAAAAAGTGGCCACCAACACCCAAACTAGAGTGTTTTAAATATATTCTAGCCTTATCATCAGCAATTCTACTCCTGGAGTAGAATTATAGGGTCCAAAGAGATTCTTACACAGCTCCTTAAGGGTCATATACATGGACATTGACTTCAGCATCCTTTGGAGTGAGGTAACTAGAGGTAATCTGGGTGCACATCACTGAGAGAATGCATAGAGGAAGTTATTTGTCATTAAGTAAATGTATCATAGGGAAAATGTACACATTGTATGGTAGTTAGAAACAAGGGACTAAATGTACACAGAGTACATGGATGAATCTTAAATATATGGTCCTGAGTAAAAGAAAATTTTCAAGTAAATAGAATTATAAAACATAAATTAAATGTAGACAAAAACATATGCATTTTGCAAGAACATGTACAAACCAAAAGGTACAGAATTAATACATTATAATGGCTACCTGTAGGGAGGTGGAATGAGAATGGGCAATAGGAATAAAATGGAAAAAAATAAAAAATAAAAGAGGAGTCTTGCTTTGACCAGTGATGATAATGTGCCAGCAACTGAGGGAATCATTAACTCAATCCTCTGATGTCCAGATGGGGAAAAAATATTATATAAATGGTATTTGTTAAGAAGATAATTGTTGCCTCCCCGCCAAACTCTTCATCTCTTTCTTTCAACTCTTCATTGAAGAATTTTCCTTCCTTTGATCCTCATTCATTAACTATAGCAATTCTTCCATTAGAAAAATTGATATGAATAACTTATTTATATATTGTTTTTTGTATCCCATTGTATTATTCACTCTAATGCTATTTTTTTTATTACTAGATAGAAAGAAAAGCTTAAAGTAAAAGGCTCTCCCTTTTATGGTGGAATTTAACACCAAGGCAAATGGGTGGACTCTTTGAGAGCATGGTGGGTCCTCCACTGGTGCCAGGTCACAGACATTAAATGTCATCAGAGACCTGTGACTGTAGATTGAAAATTTGAATAAGATCTCATATATAATCAAAAAATATCACAAGTAGCTGATTATTCTCTTCTCTCTTTGAAAGTTGGCTTAAATTAGAAGTTTTCAGGTCAAAGTGGTCCCCCTACCATTCTTCCCCAACACACACATGGCTTATTCAGTGAATATGTCTACTTTAATCTACTAATGCCTTTGTGATTTTGTGAGTGGAGTGATACAGGAGAAATGAGGTACAGTTGAAAGACTTGAATACTAGGACTTGGGGGTAACAAATAAAAGACTGATTAAGGTAAAACGCAGTTTGGTGGATTCACGTGCAGTTTGTTGCCCAGCAAACTCTCTCTCATCAGTCACCCTCACACTGCCTAGTCATCTTGTTTACCCCCACTGAGGAAGTGAAGGAGTTACAGTGAGAGGCTCTCTTTTATATATTAACAAAAGGGCAGGCGTTTGTAGGTGTAATGTGGAGGAGGTTTCTTATTCTGTGGATTATGTTTAACTTGTCACCTTGTCATCTTTCTTCTGTGTTTCTTATATTCCCCCTTTAACATCTTCACGTTGTTTTACTGACTCCTTTTTCCATGAAATGTTAAGGGTCATCAAGCTTTCATTGCCATTGTCAAGACACTGTCAGTTTTTCAGGAAAATCACTCACTGCACTTGTCCCCTTCTACCTGGTAACTTCTTTGTGATATTTAAAGTGTTGAAGACTCTTCTTGTTCTTTCCTCATTTTGATTACTCAGTCTCCCAGATCTTCTAAGGCAATGAAAGAGCATAATATCTGGCCTGCCCTCAAGAGATTTATCTTCCAAAATATCTTTCAAAAATAGTTTACAGTAAAAGCATTGACAAATAGGAGCCTTAGACATCTCTTGCTCTCTCTCTCTCGCTGTCTCTTTTTTTCACTTGATTTAGGAGCATTTCTGTAATAATTATTTCACCAGCATGCTCTGTGACTTCTAAGAAACATCCAAATATTGAGTAAAATAAAGAATTTTAAGACACCATTATTTATGTTATACTGAGTTAAGTGGATGAATTTAATTTTAGTCATCTGTGGGAGTTTAAATTCTATTATGATGTCCAAATAAGAATAAAATTCCATCTATATTATTTGCCTGGATTTCCTGTGGCCTAGTATTGCAGAGCACTGGAAAGTTCCATACAGAAATGTGTTGACCAGGCTGGATGCTGCCAGTTGCTCTAACCAGTCACAAGCCACGGTTAGAAATTAAAGGCACAGGAAGGTTGATTATTTTCCCTCTTGGTTTCTAAGGAAACACTGCTAGAATTTATGGACCCAAAGGGAAGAATGGGGTAGATGAATGATATTTTGTAATAATAAGAGCAGGTGTTGGTCATGGTATAACCTTCTCTTGTCGTCTTGAGGAGCAGTTCAGACAACCAGCTTTCCTTAAATTCATTTCTACTCTGGTGCCTGGACTGAAATATACAACGTACAACTCTTTAAAAATCCTATGATTCAAAGCATAATCTTCATTTTCTGTTTCCCCTCAGAATGATTTGTCAGAAAAGAAAAGAACTGTGTCAAACAAATCTCCAGAAAAGCAAAACAACATAACCAATGAAGTCAATCATTTCTTTGATCATTTTCTTTACATTATCTTAATAATTTCTTACAGGAAAATCCAAAATCTACATTTCAAATGTTCTTACAGCTGACATGGGAGCAAATACGTGGTTTGCTAGCTTTTCCCCCACAAACCTTGATGTCACCAACCACATGATGTGGAATAAGATAGGGCTGAAACATTACTGTGAGAACTGGGAGAAGGTCCAGTCAGAAGGCAGTTGTGTTGGAGTTAATGGAAATGATGAGGGGAGGGGGAGTGGGAAAGCACCAGTCAAAGGTGGTAAGGAGCTGGGAAACACGGCTGAGAAATAAGCTGAGGGAGAGATTTGGACTTGTGCTCTTTTCTATCCATCCTTATTGCACTAAGAAGGGCAATAAGGATGTTTGCTGTATTGCCACTGCAGGACAGAAAACCAGCCAGGTCAGTGCAATGTTAGCCAGAAACAACAGAGCAGTGCCAGAGGCCAGCTAGAGGGGAAGCGGGTAACAACATATGCAGAAAGAGCAGCAGCCCCTGAGAATTCCTTCTACCCTTTCCCTCCTCTTTCCATATGCTGACGTTGTGCTAGCTTTGCAATGTGTCAACTTAGCTAGTATGAACTACATTTCCAAGAATTCTTTTTCTCTGTATTTCCAGTTAAAGACTTTTGCACAATATTGGATAGTAGAAGTGACACAGCATTCAGATTGGCTTAGTTTGGTTTGGTTTTGGGTTTTGTTTTGTTTTTTTCTTTTTTTCCACTCAGAATGTTAGAGCAAGATAATCAGGAGTCTTTGAAGTTCATGAACATTGTCATCTTGCTGGCTTACTTCATAGACATGCAAATGATCCAGATTCTCCTAGAAAGTCCTTCATCTTTTCTGATTCAAGAGCTAGATGTTTTGGGTCCACGATGAAGGGTTCCAACATCTCACTGCCTTGAGGTTGAAAGCAGTGAGAACTGACACGGCTTCCCATCCATCATTGCAGTTTCCAACTCATGCTTATGAGCTCCAGTTTTTCCTTGCTGTCTCTGACTTTATGTCCACATTTCCTTTCTGACTGACTTCTCTACAGACTTCAAACTCCAGCAACAGAAATGAAGACAACAGCCCTGCAGAGACTGTTTAACCAGCTCTTTCCACTGTCTAGGCTTGAATCACCATAACAAATCCATTAATATAACGAAATAGATGTATTTCCTTCAAGTGATTCTCCCTAGACTATACAGAGATCCAGTATGTTACAAGCGAAGGAAAAAGCTTTCAGAAAGGACAGTCCCCTAGGTGAAGGCATGACAAAATTTGTCAAGGATCAGGGTCAACTGTGGAGAAGAGGAATGGCAAAGAGGTCATGAAAGAGTCTTGATCCCCTCCTGGGATGACTTTCCCATTCTACCCCATTCCTGAAATTTACCACAAGGATCACAGTTAGCCTGGAATTTAACCTTTTCATGAAAGCTAGTTGATACCCCCAGAGGACTATGAGCTCACAGGCACACTAACAAGACATCTGATACCAGGATTAAAAAACAAGCTGAAAAACTTATACCTGAAAAATAAGGCTTAATTAACCAGAGAGATAAATTATTTACATTAAGCATTATAATTGTCTTCAAAAAGATGAGGAAGATTTATTAACATAAAGAAAGAACTAGCAGTTATAAAGTATAACCAAGTGGAAATACTGTAGCAGAAATATAAAATTTGAAATAAAGAACCCAATACATGATATAATAGAAGAATAAATACAGGTGAAGAACAAGTTAGTGAGCTGAAAGATGAGAATGAAGAAATCTATGAACGCACTAGGAAGAAAGTTGTGGAAAATATAAAGGAAGATTTAATAAGAGATGTGAAGAACAGAATTAGAAGAGTCAACATTTATATAAGAGTCACAGAAAAAAGGAGAAAAACAATAAAATGTAAAGGGCTACTTGAAAGAATGAAGATCAATTATTTCCCAGAATTAGAGAAAGATGTAAGACCTTGGAATGAAAGGGCTCATAAAGTATAAAATGGCATAAATAAGAAAAAAAACTGTACTTAAACATCTTATAAGAAAATGTTAAAAATTAAAAGACGGAAAAAAATTCTAAAATGCTGCTGGGACAAACTGCAGATCACCTATAAAGAAGTAAGTATAAAAGTAATATCGGATTTTGCAACAGTAACCTAAATGCAAGAAAACAATAGATATTGTTTTGAAAGAAAAGAACTTCATTTTTTTACTTTCACAGCCAACTAAGCTATTACTGAAATGTGACAGAAAAATTTCTTTGAGGGCATATAAGGTCTCAGAAGTTTACTGCACAAGAACTTTAAAAAAAAAAAAAAACCTTTTGGAGAAAGTGCTTTAGCAAAAAGAGCAAGAAATTCAGAAGGAAGCTATAAAATACAGAGTGTTTCAGTTAACCAGTGCTGCATAACCAATCACGCCAAAACTTAGTGGTTTAAAACAATAGCATTTCTTTTGCTCACTAGTCTGCAAACTAGGCAGGGCTCTGGGGACAGCTCTCTCTACCCCCTTTTGCAGTGGCTCAAAGGTTGGTGTTGAGAATTGTCTAAAGATTCACTCACTCGTGTGACTGGCTCCTGGGCTGAAGAAGACTCAATCACCTGAAGAGTGGAACAGCTGGAACTGCATCAGTATCTCAAATGTAGCGCTGACTCTCCACGTGATCTTTCCAGCACAGGGACTTCAAGGTAGCCAAACGTATCACGTATTGACTCAGGACTCCCAAGGCATGTGCCTCAAGAGAAAAAGCCAAGTGGAAGTCATATTGCTTTTTGACCTAGCCTATTCCATCTTGTCTGTCAAGTACGAGTATGAGATTTTACCTTGTTTACAAGCTAACAAGTTAGCCTGCCACATTTTCATGAATGCTGGCAGAAGGCACAAGACTCCTGGGTCAAAGACAAAGGATAGATCATTACTTGCAGTAAAAGCAGTAGATGGAGAATAAGCATTTTCTTCCGCTAATGCCTGGAGCCCCAGTTCCACTGGGTGATGCACAGAGGGTCATGTGACAACTCCTCATACACTGGGTTGCATTACAGAAGAGGAGCATTGAGCTTAGGAAATACACATATATTTTACTGGACAGTAAACATGCTCATCCTTTGCTCTGGAGAGAGACACTATCTCTATCCCAAGACTTTAAGCAAATCTGTCCTTTGCTCTGGAGGGAGATAACTATTTTATCTTCTAAGTCAGTTTATTACATAAATATCCTTCAAAAGTTAGTCTAGAACAAATGTGGTCAATACCTCTGCTTGGAAGACATGATGAAATGCAAGAGACTGACAGAGAATTGTCTCTCAGGAGTCTCATTTCTACTGCATTTTATTTGTTAGAAGGATAAATATTTACTAAGGGAGATTGAGGCACAAGGACTTCTGCTTCCAACAAAGATGGAGTAACAAGGACCAGATTTACTCTCTAGTCTGAAACCAAAAACTGGACAAAATATATGAAACAATGGTTTTCAAGACATTGGAATTAGACAGTGAGTGATGGTAATCCCTGAGAAAACAAACAACATAAAGCCTATGATTGCTCCAGCTACTGACTTGAGAGAGTTTTCAGGCCTTGACATACGGAGAGAGATCACAGCAGAGCTCAGAAAATTCCCTGAGACAGAGCCGAGTGTCCAGGGAGATCAAGGTGGTTAGAGTTCCCAGGGCAGAGTACATAAGAGGAGAGAGCTGTATCCAGAGATGGAACCATTGGACTAATAAGCTTACTAAAAGTTACTGCTATCTTAAAAAAAAAGAAGAACTAAAAAACCAAAAGAATTCCAAGTCTCAAGATCATGTGTATCAACCCAGAACTAAAACTGCAGAAAATAACAATAGGCAAGAGCTAGAGGACAAAAGAGAATTTTTTTTCAAAAAAAAGGAAATTAAAATGTGTTAAGATGCTTGTCTGTTTGTATAGGAGGGAAATATGAAGGGTAATAAATTGACAGAAAAAAGTATGTGTAAGTAAACCATACAAAAAGAAAAATAGAGTATTATCTTTAATTGGCCAGATTATAATTTAATCTACCCAAACAGAGGCAGAAGAAAATAGTTTTTAAGGAAAACAAGGTAATTAGAATATATAAAATGAGCTAGCAGAAATGTGTTAACATAAGAGTAATTAAAATAAGAATATATGGATAAACTTAGTGATCAAAAGAGGAGAGTCTTAGTTTATCTTTGCAAAACCAAGACCAGGAGTAAGTAGTTTACAAGAATCACCCAATTATAAGAAAAGGATAAAGAGAGTTGAAAGTAAAAGGAGAAAAGACAAATATGCACCAAAAGAAAGCCAGGATAGAAATTTTAATATCAAAATACACTTGAAAATAAAAACATCATAAGAGTTGAAGAGGGATGTTCTCTAATGCTAAAAAAATGCATAATCATCCAAGAAGCAGCAACTGGTAATTGGAAATACTAACTCACCTCTCTCAGAAAGTGATATGTGAAGCAGAAAATTTCTTGAGAATTAAAATTAATTAGCTATGATGAAAAGAGCATGGGATTTGATATCAATTCAAATTGATCTCATCTCTATTGGGTTCCAGTTTTCATCTCTATTTCCTAGCTTTGCTGCTTTCAACAAGTCACTTATCTTTGAATGTCAGTATCCTCCTCAATGATAGGATACACAATACCTAACTGACCAACTGTGTGACTTGTTTGCCTCTCTGAGTCTCAATCTCCAATTTCTATGGTAGATATTTAAAAGTACCTGCTATGCCAAACTCACCAGGTTGGTAAGCCTTAAATAAGAAAATGTATGTAAAGTGTTTGGTGAAATGTGATGTCTAATTATTTTATTATTGTTGTTCTCATCATTATAGCAACAATTTGCTCACTGTTCAGCTGTACTGTTTTAAAAGTTAGAACATGTCAATGTAATAATATTATCATGTATGTCCACAGAATACATATATTTTCACACTATTTTTCACCACCCAAAGAGTTAGGTGTTGATATCCCCACTGTAAAGACAATGACACTAATTCAGAAAGTTCACGGAACTTGACAAGGACCATCTAGCTAGAAAACTACAGAGCCTGTGTTGAACTCATACCATCTCAACACCACTGTTAAAATACACTATATTCACCAAGTAAAATACATGTAACAAACATTCTAATCAAACAGTGAAGTGACACTCTGGAATGAGTTAAAACTAGAAAAGGAGATGGCCCCTTAGCACTTAATGAGGTGTGGAGGGCATAAGGAAGTCATTAGAGAAGCAGTCAGCTTTCAGTGCACCTCAGAGCATGAGAGAAACTGCAATGTCATAAATGCAGTGAGACGTCTACTTCCCTGAGTCCTCAGCCAGTGGTAGCCAAGAATGGCACAGACAGCTTGATACTGTCAACTATTCCACACAATGCTCTATTTCAGAGGAAATGTATGGGGATAGTTTCCTCTCCTACACATGGCGTTTTCTCAGAAAGCACAAAATGAAACCAGATGCTGAAACAAAGGAATGGACTTTCTTAGCAGGGGTGGAACCAGTTGAATGCCCTTGTCTCTGTTCTCTCATTTATCAACAGCATCCAGGAACCCACTGCCTTTCTAAGCAGGAAAGGCACTCCATGTGCAATGGAGTCAAGAGGATAAGAAGAAGAGTCTCAGTGGTGCGGTTGTTTGGAAGATACCCAAGGCATCTGTCAAGCACCTTCTCTCAGTGTTAGTGAAAGGCAAGACTGGGTTAAAATTGTGAGGAAGCCACTGTAAGTCCTCTCCCCTCCCCCATCCCATATTTCAGAATCTTCTTGCTGGGAAAGTCCCATTTCCCTTTCCACTTACTGGCCAGCTTTCTCCTGCTTCCTCATTGCTCTGGCTACAAATCTCATTTTAATCATTTACACCTAGGGGTAAGAACAAAAGCTTTTGTTCTGGGGACCTTTGCTCTTCAAGCTCCATCTCCAGTTGTTGACTGAGAATTTCAGTCACCTTATTGAGGCAGTTTTGAGGAGGAAGAGGATGAGCTTTGGCTAAAAGAAGCTGAGGGTCCTTCCAGGCCTGTGAAATCTCAGAGCTGAGGTGTAGACTTCCTCCCAGGACTGCAGGGCAAAGGAGTGGGCAACTCCCTTTTCACTCGCCAGCTGTGAGATCCAAATCGCACCATTTATTAACTGAGAATTTTGAGGAAGGAAATTTTGTGGCTACCATGTCAGTGAGGGGGAAAAAGTCCCATTAGGGGTAAGTGGGCTGTTTTACCAATCACAAAGAGGAAATTAAAATCTTTTCCCACTGAAGCATGTAGCTCTGCTATTTTGGGACAAGGAGTTATTAAACCAGTATTAGGAGAAAAGCAAACACAAATTATGAGAGTTTCTGATTAAATAACAACACACTTCAACCTTAGACCTGCCAGCAGAAGGTAAGACTTGAGAATAAACGTGGTCCTAGCTTTTTTACTTTTAACCATAAAAGTTATCCACATTATGAACTTCTCAGGGGAAACTAGTTAACCAGAGCCTAACCTGCTGGGGTATTATCAGAGCTGAACTGATTGAGGAAAGAAAATATCTAACTCCAGTCAGCTCTGTGTGGATGTAGGAAAATACTCACCTCCAGCCTGTGCTAGACATTCTGTCCCACCTAAGGGGAGAGGGGGCAGGAAATGAGAAACACTTCTGAAGTTCCCAGTCCAGAGGCACAGGCTCACTAAAAGACTGAGACCTAATCATAGGACTATAGAACACTTCCCCTCCCCCACACCTCACCACCACATCACTAAAGGCCTCTTGACAGCAGTTCCTTTCACCTGCGTCATGTCTAGCTATCAAGATACAGCAAGGATGTGGAGCAACAGGAACTCTCATACATTACTGATGGGAATGCAAAACGGTACAGGCACTTTGGAAGACAGTTTGGAAGTTTCTTACAAAACTAAATATACTCTTACCGTATGATGCAGCAATCATACTCCTTGGTATTTACCTAAATGAGTTGAAAACTTATGTCCACACACAAGCCTGCAAAAGGATAGTCATAGTGAAACAGAACAGGACCCTATGGTCCTTGACCCCCATGTCCTC
Source organism: Balaenoptera musculus (assembly GCF_009873245.2). Classification (NCBI taxonomy): domain Eukaryota; kingdom Metazoa; phylum Chordata; class Mammalia; order Artiodactyla; family Balaenopteridae; genus Balaenoptera; species Balaenoptera musculus. Next base: position 88,782,214 of record NC_045785.1, on the reverse strand, counting down.
TTCCTGCCTTTTTTCTATGGAAAAACTTTAGCTAAAGAATAGGTTTAATCAAAGAAGTCAGAAAATGTAGAAACAAAGGAAAACAGTCCAACAAGACTAAATAATAATAGTTTAGTCGTTAAGCATAGTCAAGGACTTTTAGTTACTTCTCAAGGGCTATAGATAATATTCTGAGCCATATCCTGTGAGCTGTCATATAGGTACTGAAACCCCTACCACGTAGAAAAAGTTAACTACATGATGACCAGACTGTAACCATGACATGAGCTGCCACAATTCTAAGAACTGGCCTCAAAGAAATAGGAAAAAACTGACCCTGGAACTGAAGATTTACTGTACTTAAAGCCATCAAGATGACACTGATCAGACCACCCCATGACCAATTTCAAGATGACTGTCAGAGCTGACTGTGCAGTTGCTACATGTAGCCCCCTCCCTCTGCCTATAAAAGCTCTTGCTCCCGATTGTCAGTTAGGAGGGGGTTGTCCTCTGGACAGGAGTCCGCCCTCCCCCACATTTGCCGGCATCCAAAATAAAGCAAACTTTCCTTTCCACCAATCTTGGCTCTTTATTGGCTTTTGAGCGGTGAGCAGCTGGACCCCGCTTTCTGTTACAATAGCAGCTTTATTTATAATTGCCAAAACTTGGAAGCAACCAAGATGTCCTTTAGTAGATGACTGGATAAATAAACTGTGATACACCCAGACAATGAATATTATTCTGCACTAAAAAGAAGTGAGGTATCAAGCTATGAAAAGACATGAAAGAAACTTAAATGTGTATTACTAAGTGAAAGAAGCTAATCTGAATAGGTTACGTACTGTATGATTCCAACTCTATGACATTCTGGAAAAGGCAAAACTATGGAGACGATAACAAGATCAGTAGTTGCAAAGAGTAGGCACAGGGAAGGATGAAAAGGCAGAGCACAGAGGAATTTTAGGGAACTAAAAATACTCTATGATTTTAAAAAGATGTATAAATTTGTCCAAATCCATTGAATGTCCAGCACCAAGGGTGAGCCCTTAGAACTTTGGATAATTATGATGTGTCAATGTAGATTCATCTGAAGTTAAAAATGTTCCATTCTGATGGGTGATGTTGATAGCGGGGTAGGCTATGTGCCTAAGGGGTATATGGGAAATAGTTATACATTCCTCTCAATTTTGTAAAAAAATATAAAGACTTTAAAAAAAGAAAGAACCATTTGGCCATGCTATCTCAGTGTCTGACCACTTCCACCAAAAAGAAAAAGAAACCCAAGTAAACATCACTTTTCAGTACCAAATCTATGTGTAAGTTGCATGGCTGTTTGTTTAATAACAAGGGAGTGTGGCTGGAAAGTCAGAGCTAGTGGTGGAACCCAAAGTGAGTGAAGACCACACAGAGGCTTTATTCATAGCTATCTTCTTTGGTTATAAATACTCAATAAAACCAGTTTTATAACAAACATTTGGTGGAATCAAACTCAAGAATCTCAAGATTGTTATTAATTTCATTCACATTCAATCATTAATACTTATTGGTCCAGTCTTGCTGGCCTGACACCTGGAGACCATTAATTAAGCGATAGCAATGGAGGCAGGTGGTGATGAATTTCAAGTGTGCTTGCGAAAAATATTTTTTAAATAACTATTTTGGCAACAAAGTTCAGACCAACCACTTTCAGGTTAGTAGGTCTTTAGGTCACATTTTGAAAGGCAAAGAGATTTCCTGTACAATAATCTTCCTCTATCTTTACTTCAATTGCAAGGTAAACTCACTGTAAGACATTTAATTTATTTTTCCCAACAAAAGGGTGATTGATTGCACCCAAATGAAGAAGGGGGTTCAGGAAGAGGAAAAGATAAATGGGCATTCCTTTGCCCAAAGGACACATTCAAACTCTTATGTTTAGCCCATAGGACGGGTCTGTTCCCCATCGTTCACATGCTGTAGTCTGGGGATCCAGTAGGGAGCAATTACCAACGATGTGTGCACATAGCATAAAGCATGGAGCACCGTGCAGCCTCCAAACGCCCTCAGTGTAACCAGAGAATATAGCTTCCTTTAAAACAACAATATTACAGTAACTATTCTCACACTGCCATGGAACCTGATTAAATGCTGGAAAAAAATCTAAGCTTTTCTGCTTCAACCACTGCCTGGATTTCGAGAGGAAGAAAAGCCAGAAAGGAACCCATAATGGGGGGTGAAGAGCTTGTCCGAAAAGATTTCACAGGAAGGATATCCCTTGGGCTGAGACTTGCAATATGAGTGGATACTGTTCTGGAATTCTGGAAGAAGGGGCAGTCTGAGTCAAGATCCAGAGGTGAGACGCAGCCAGGGATATCGCATTCATGACTTCCACCTCATCCTCATTGCCTGGTGTGTGCTCATGATTTGGGATGGTAGCATCATAGCCTGCACTGTTTCAGTGGTTCTCTCCTACTCTCTTCCCAGTGCCCGGGGTGCCAGGTCCATGCTAAGGAGTTCTACCCTAGGCAATGAGCAACCTCAGAGTTTTAAGGCAAAGATAGCATGATTAGAGCTGTACCTCAGAAAGATCACTCAGGTAGCAGGAAGAAGGATGAATGGCAGAACCATTCGGAATTAAATGTAATAGCCCAGAAATAGTAAGAAAAGTGGCTGGCCTGAACTCAGGGCCAGACTAAAATATGTGGAGAACCTGAGTTGGCTGATTATTTGCCCTTACAAACTGGTATTTTCTCGTATTTGCTCCACATATGTTTAGACAAGGAACTGGGTGCTAATCAACACCCGGCCCTGTATTGCCTGCAACCCACCTGCTTGCCAAGGCAGCTTAGAGACCACCTGCTGTTACTAAAGCAGATTCCATGAAGGCCTCAACTCTCACTCCAACTGCTGCCATATCCTCCTTAAAGGATTATGGTATAAACAAAATTTCCAATGGCCTTTAAGCACCCCTTATAGATTAGCATTCTAGGCTTTAAGCTGGCTTGACATACCTCTTGGTCTGTCTCTGCTTAAACTAAATCATAGCAGAGTATTTAGGTAGGAAAAGATAGACACAGGCACTATTCAAAAGGAGAATGTGACGTGGTGACTGAAAAGCAGGAGGTAAGGCAGAGGGAAAAAGTCAGTAATGGGCAATGAGAAAGAAGAGCTGGAAAGGTAGGAAAAGAAACTTGAAAGAGATGGGTCTTAGAAGCTGTGTTAGGGTTGAATAACAGCCCCAAAATCACAAAGGCTTAACATAGGAAGGTCTCAATCTTGCAAAATCCAATGTAATTCCCAACAGAGAGGCCCTCCTGGGAGGCTCTTCTCAAAGTGGTGACTCAGGCTATTTACACCTGTGGCTCTGCCTTCTCATGGTTTTAAAACTGCGCTGGCGTCAGTCTGCCAGCAGGTGTTTAGAGGATCATGAAGCTCAGTTCAGAAGTAATGTATCACTTCCTCTCACATTGTTGGCAAAAAACTAGTCATGGGGCCCACCTGGACATAAAAGGGACTAGGAAATGTAGAATCCGTCTGGGTGCTACTGTCCAACAACTCTACACCACGGAAGGGGACCCCAAAACGGTCATCTCCCAGCCAACCCTGCCACAGACAACAAGGGGAGACAAAATTCAAACATGAGTAATTGATAAAGATATTCTTTTTTTTTTATATTCCATGAAGAACCTAGGGACAGGACAGGAATAAAGACACAGATGTAGAGAATGGGCTTGAGGACATGCGGAGGGGGAAGGGTAAGCTGGGACGAAGTGAGAGAGTGGCATTGACATATATACACTACCAAATGTAAAATAAATAGCTAGTGGGAAGTAGCCACATAGCACAGGGAGATCAGCTCGGTGCTTTGTGACCACCTAGAGGGGTGGGATAGGGAGGGTGGGAGGGAGATGCAAGAAGGAGGAGATATGGGGATATATGTATATGTATAGCTGATTCACTTTGTTATAAAGCAGAAATAAACATACCATTGTAAAGCAATTATACTCCAATAAAGATGTTTAAAAAAAAATTGTTTTTCATTCATCAAATGAATGAGTAAACAAAATGTGGTATATACATAATATGGAATATTATCCAGCCTTAAAAAGGAAGGAAATTCTGACACATACCAAAACATGAATGAACCTTCAAAATATTATGCTAAATAAAATAGCCAGTCACAATAGGACAAATATTGTATGATTCCTCTTCTATGAGGTACCTAGAGTAGCCAAAGCATAGAGACGAAAAGCAGACTGGTGGTTGTCAAGGCTTGTGGGGAGGATGAATGAAGAGTTGTTTTTAATGGATATAGAGTTTTGGGGAAGACAAAAATGTTCTGGAGGTGGATGGTGGTGATGTTTGCACAATACTGTGAAGGTACTTAATGCCACAGAGATGAACAGTTAAAATGGTTAAAATGGTAAATTTTATGTTATGTATACTTTTCCACAATACAATTTTTAAAAATTTTTCATGAAGTTCCCTAGTCCTGCTTAGCCCTGTAAGAATATGTAACAATGAATACTTACCAGGCATAAACCCTTCCAGGAAAAGGTTACATATAAATAGAAAAGACATAACTTATATATATATATATATATATATATATAATCTACTTTAATTAAATTAACAGCCACAGAATAATTTGTCTCCAAGGCAACCTTCAACTCTAGTAAAAACTGAATCCCACAGGTTTTCAGGTCTAGGCGAAAAGCAACTGGGTTTTTTTTTTAAGGCTCTGCCTAGTTCCCTTCAGACCTGGAAATGTACTCCAAATTTGTGGCAACTTGATCTAGCATACGAATAAGGACCAGAATATCAGTGGAAGAAAAGCATGAGAGCAAAACATATATATACAATATGGCACTTCTTTTTCACATTAATATGATATTATATACATAGTATATATATATAATATATAATATTATATATATGCATGTATCACTTAAAAATTAACAGTAATCTACTGTAAGTAGTGTGATCACAAGAAATGGTTGCTTTCTTCTGTATACTTGCCTTCTTTTTCCAAAATGTAATAAGTGTGTATTACCTTTAAAATCTACTAGTCTAAAAGGCAGATAGTTCTCAGGCTCTGAGAGGGTTGATCTTGTAAACTTTGGGAAAAAACTTCCAGAGTATACGCAATAGTGGATCTCTGAGATACACCTTCCCTCCAGAGATTTCTTTTTTTTCTTTATTCAAGAACATTTAACACCTTCTAACTTGAGCAGGCTTAAGTGTCTGCTGTAACTTAACACTTCTCAGAGGACCAGAAGATAAATCTCTTGCCAAGGAACGTGCCGCATAAACAACTTCCACAGTGATTTTAACCTTCCTAACAAATAGTTCTGTCACAAAGGGCACAGAGGAAGTGACAGGACATCCAAGTAAAATATGCAACAGTGGCAAGAAATGCATTTGTGAAACTGCCCCCCGAAGTCCTGACACACTACATTTGTACTCTCCTTTTTCCTTTTTGCCCTCCATTATTCTGACCCTCTTGTTTTGAATTTCTTATTTGCTTGTCCTTTTTCAGTCATCTCTGCAGTGTCCTTTAAGACAGTTATTGGGCAAAAGGGAACATGAATTCAGTGCTCACCTTATAAGAACAAAGTGTCTGGTACAAAGGAAGCACTTAAGAACTTTAAGAACTTTTTTTTTTAAGGAGCCAAGACTGAAGACTGCAAAGTCGCCATTGCATTACAAATGCAGAGTTTGGCTAGTTCTTCACTTTAGTCCTGCTATTGGGGAGGCTTCAATGGGGCCAAATTTGTAAATCCCTAGGGAGGAGCCAAAGTAGAGTGATTCATTTTCATTGCCTTTGGAGTAAGGGAAGGAATTACAAATTTGACAATGCTTTTTGTTTTATACACTTTTATAAAGATTAAGGTGTGTATAATTTAAATACAAAAGTTCTTGCATTTCTTCTCAGATTTGGTCACACCTTTTTCTTTCATTGTTTTTAAAAAAAATTTTATTGGAGTATAGTTGATTTACAATGTTGTGTTAGTTTCAGTTGTACAGCAAAGTGAATCAGTTATACATATCCATATATCCACTCTTTTTTAGATTCTTTTCCCATATAGGCCATTACAGAGTATTGAGTAGAGTTCCTTGTGCTACACAGTAGGTCCTTATTAGTTATCTATTTTATATATAGCAGTTTGTATATGTCAATCCCAATTTCCCAATTTATCCCTCCCTGCCCCCTTACCCCTGGTAACCATAAGTTTATTTTCTACATCTGTAACTCTATTTTTGTTTTGAAGATAAGTTCATTTGTACTCCTTTTTAGATATGGGTAGATATCTCCTCCAAGGTGACTTAGGGTCCTGGAGAGTCAGAACTATGTTTTCTAGCTTCTCTTATATAAGGGGCAGAGTTCAGCACTTTGCCAGGCATGTGGCAGTTGCTTAATATATACATGTTGATTCGTTTTTTTAATCAAGGAATATATGTAAATTTCAAACACAACGATAACAAAAATATTCTAAATATCAATATTTGAAAGACTTTCATAGAAAAAACAACAGCACAGTCTCCTGTACACATCCCCTATTCCCCACCCATCCTTGACTTAGGCAACTACTTTGAATTCTCATAGCCATTTCTGCTGGCATTTTTTTCCATATTACTTTCCCATATGCCTATTATTTTTTGATTTATCAAATTTACATCTTCCCTGTTGACTTTTTGCATCGGTAGAGGATTTAATGCCCTTACACCACCACTGCTCACACACTCAGTTCTCCTCTTCCCTTGTCCCACTAAAGGTATATCACAATGGTAAAAGAAATAATCAATGGACATATTGCAAAGATAACGTAAATATTATTCACTGCTCAGCCCCTGTATGCAAGAATTACATTTTCCTTTGTTAACAACCTTCTGTTTTGCTTCCTTTTGTTATTTGCAAAGTTTTCTATATGACTAATTACTCCATCATATTTGTTAAATATTTGTCTGTGTTATTTTTCAAGAGCTCTTTTCTTTCTCTTAGAGTTTTCCCCTCTGGATTTCTGCATCTTTCTGCCCAACGTCATTCTGGGACTTCCTTCTCTTGGCTGCTATTCCTTAGCTAGCTGTTTCCCAAGTCTTGTCTTCCTCTATCTAGATTTACCCATCATCAATAGCTTTCTATGACAGGATGCATGGAAATTACATCTTTTGAGATCTCATATGTGTAAAAGTTAATTATTTTTTCATACTTGATATCTGAATACAAATGAGCCAATGAATGGGAAAGGGAATAGCATGTTCAAAGACCCAGAGGCAAGAAAGCATGGCACATCTGTGAAACTATAAAAGAGTCACTGGCTTGTCCCAAGCCGACGAACAATAAGACACTAGATTGCAGCATCATTTTTATAAGAAGATAAGTTCAAATGAGAACAAATGAAACAACTTCAGCTGACTATTAATTCAATAACTTATCAAAGCCAAGAATCATCTGGAAGAGCATAGGAGTCTTATCTATAGAGTCGAACAGAGTTAGAGAAAATACCATTAATGATTTTACATTCTAAACCAAAATTCTAACAGCAGCAAGATGTTGTGGAAAAAGATGAGTCAAGGAAATGTTTTTCTGCAGCTTTCAATAATTTCACCTGCTTCCGAGTGAGATGGTTATGGCTGTTTATTCATTGTAGTGGTTCCAAAACTTGACTGTGTATCAGAATTACAAGGAAAGCTTTAAAACAAATCAAGTTCCAGTTTTCACCCCTGACCTACTGAATGAGAAATTCACTTGGCCAGAGTTTAGGAATAAGAATATGGGATGAGGGGAAAAGAAACTGAGATTATTGTGGATCAACAATTAATGGAAGCCCACCTCTCTTCCATGCTTTTAGAATGTCCAGTTACCCTCCTACTCAGGGAGCAAAGCCTATGCCTTATACCTCACTATATTCCAATGCCCAGAACTCTCTCTGGCTAATGGCACACACTCAGTAAACTTATGCTGGATAAAAGAATGGATGATACTCTTCACCTTAAACTATAATTGCTGATAATATATCTGTCCCACAACCCTACCACCCTTAACTAGCCTGCAAGATACTTGAGGGCCTGAATGATATGCATTACATCAGCATACCTAAATAAAATACCCAAAGTATAAATACAGGAAACTGTAAATAAAATAAGAAGGAAGTTATTGAAATACAGAAGATACATTGTATGTGAATTTAGCATCTGTTTTAACTGGTTATTTTCTTTCTGATATCAAAGGCTCAAGTCAAGGCATTTTGTTGCTTTTTTTTTAAAGAATATGGAAGCAAAACTAAAATTTCAAGATTGGAGATGAGGCTGAGAAGTAGGGAGAAGAGGAAACAGCCAAAGACCTCTGGGAGACTCTTCCGTGCTGAGGTAGAATTGAATTGGATGGACATAGGAGTCCTATTAAAAGGAAATTTTGCAATGTTCTTCTTACACAACTGTTAATTAGCCACATATAGTCTCTGTTGGATTTCTGGGTAAATAAATATTTACATTATGGAAACCATATCTGACTATTATTTGCAAGAGATAATAAACAGCTGACTAATACCATCTTTAGTGAGGACATTGAAAACTTCCTCATCCAGGAAGACGATGCTTAACAGGGTAAGTTTAACCAGTGAGCTGCCAGCGTTTGAAAGAAGAATCAAATAATTACAATAACAAGCTTCAAAACAATTTTCTTAAAAATTTAAAATTCAAGGACCAAGACTTTGGAGTCATCTGAATCTAACAAGTCTTGAAATATTGTGCCACACAAAAGTGTAAAAGTCCCAGACATGTAATTTTTGATGATAAGTCTTATACAAGGACAAATTTTGTGGTAAGAAATTTTCCTTCTTCTCCTTTGGGGAGAAATAGAAATTCTGTCAGAATATCCTATGGTCATTTTCTTTCCTTTCAGTTTTTAAATTTTTTTCTGGTTATTAAAATAATAAGCATTTATTTGTAAAGTACACACAAGTAGAATATCATCTTTTTTTTCTGAATTACTTACACAACTGGAATATAGCATGTAAATTTAGAATCTTGACTTTTTTCCACTTATTATTTGTAAATAAATTTTTGACCTATTTCTGATTGTTCTCCTGTAATACATTCCTAAAAGAACAAATAGGGTATGAACACTAAGAATTTTAATATATACAGCCAAATTGCTTTCCAGAAATTTTGTACCAATATACCACCAAAATTTGGTGCCCATTCTATTTCATTCTAATTAGCACTGGATTTTTAAAAAATTTTTCTCTGCTAATCTAAAAGACAGAAATGTAGTTTCCTTTTTGTTTTAATTAGCATTTATTGAGTACTAGTAAGGATGTTTACATTTTCCGGTTAGTTACAATTTTCTTATGTGAATGGGAGGTTCATATCCTTTGCCCAATTATCTCTCAAGGTCTTACTGCATTAATTATCATTTTGTATGAGTTCTCAATATGTTAAGATTATAAACCTATCTATCATGTTTCATACAAATACCACTTTCTTGATTCTAAGTTGCCACTGATGGGAAGACACACCATTACTTTAATAACAGCTTTTAGAAAAAAAAAGAAATACTATATTTATAAGATGTTAATTATAAAACGTCTTGATTTCAGGGATGTTAAAATACAGGTAGTTTTAAAATGTTAAAATGTGGAGAATGTTAAAATATGGAGTTAGCTCCAAATCAATACAGTGTGAATTTACTATGAATTCTTATAAATTAATCATATCATCTGATACTGAACAGAGTCATATGACCAAATATCTAAAAATGTACCCAGTTTGATGAAATACATGAATTTTAATATGGGTCATTAATATGTTGAATCAGTGGCAGTTCCTTGATCTTGGATCATAAATTATTCTAAGCCATTTAGTTGATAAGTGCAGCTTGATAATGTAGAAATTGACAGACAAGCACTCTGCTGTGAATGCTAATGTCACGTGAGTTATATGTGTCAGGAAACATACACATCTACCTATAGTTATGTATATATGTATGTATATATCTATCTGTCTATCTATCCTGAGTATGTATGTATATGTGTGCATGTGTGTGCACGAGTGTGTGTATGTGTGTGTGTATAATGATCCATTAATATTGAGTGTTTAACATTTACGAAAGCTGCCATCATACGGCCACTTTACCAGAATTCTTTTCATGTTCATTATCCATCAAGAATCATAGAAATTCCTAGAAAATGTGGTGGTTTTAAAATGTGAGTGTTTGTTCTAGTACGCATAGGACGGATAAACAACAAGGTCCTACTGTATAGCACAGGTAACTATATTCAATATCCTGTGATAAACCATAATGGAAAAGAATATGAAAAAGAATATATGTATATGTATAACTGAGTCACTTTGCTGTACAGTGGAAATTAACACAACATTCTAAATCAACTATACTTCAATAAAATTTTAAAAAATAAAATAAGAGTGTTTGTTGATGTGGAGTTATATATGTAAAACTTATTATAATGGCATAGTGTAGATTGAGTTTCTCTTACTGCATCAAAAGCCTAAATGTGGTACTGTCAGTATCCTTCCTTACAAGCCACTGGTCCATATGTAAACCACCCCCCGCCACACACACACACAATAACAGTAGTTATAGCTATCACGTATTGAGTGTCTGTTCATGCGCTAACCACAGTGGAAGAATTTTGTGAAGGAAGAGCAGTCCAGGCAGAACCAATAGATTGGCTCCAACTTCCTTGCTTATTCATTCCAATAATCACCTGTATGCCAGGCACGGTTCTGCATGCCAGGCACTGTTCTGTGTGCTGGGAGTACTGAGGTGAACGAGAAAGACAAGGTCCCTGATCTGGTGTTCTCAACGGGGTAGGCTTGCCATAAGAACAGACAGTAAACAAGTTAACAACTAAAGAAGAAAATATCAGAGTGGGAGAAGTGCCATGAAGAAAATAAAATACAGTCATGTGGCCGTGATTGGTGGGAAGACCTGTCTGAGGAAGGGTGTCCTCATAGGGTGACCAGGACTGTCTTCTTGAGTCTCAGGCCTGCCTGCAGCTGCCACTTTAGCTTCCTCTCTAGAACCAGCAGACTAGGCTTCAAATTAATTGAAGTCTGATTGTCTTGCATTAAAAGGGGGATAATGACTTGTCTGTCGTTTAAGAGTTTATATTTGGGTATAAATATTATTCAAAATGTAAGGTAATTGTTGGTTCTTAGCAATATTATTTAAGATGGTTACTGGGTATCTTGTTCCTCGTGACAATAATAACTACCTCAGTAATTCCCTTAACCAAAGGCTCTTTGGAGCTGTTTGTCAGGGCGGCCACCAACTAAAGCCCGCTAGTGGAGAAGCTGTTCCTCTCAGTCTGGATGAACAAACCCAGTTCCTTGGCGTCCTATGGTTGCTAAAGTGAAGCTCACTCCAGTCTCTGCATCCTTGTGCTCCATCACTTACCTGGAATGATGGAAAAAATGCGATGTTTGCTCCCCCACTCGTTTGGGGACAATTTTTCCCTTTACCATGATTCTAGGCATGGTGGGAGGGAGCAATAATGCATGCTTTTGTTTTGCTCACACCTATGAAACTACATTTTCTGAGTAAAGGTCATTCTACTTTTAGTTGGATATTTAAAATTTGTCTTTAATTAGCCAGCACTACTCAGTCTGAATCACCTCACCCTTATCCCAGCTCTGTTGGCTCCTGTCTTAATTTAAATTTTCAATACTTTGTTCATCATGAATATTTTTTGCATCAGTTTTTATTTTTCCAAAATATTGCTTTAAAATATTATTTATCTTGATTACTGAGTTGCTCCCTTAAATTTGGTACCTGAGATGAGCACCCTGCTTGCCTCACCCTAGTCCAGATCCTGCCCTGAATTACTGTGTGGACCAGAGCCCACCTCCCAACCACATTGAACTGGGAGTAATAAATGTTTCTTGTGCTAAGCCATTGATGTGTGGGAGCAGTTGTTATAACACCTGAAGTCATTTACCTTAACTAATACAATTTATTAATTTATCTTGGATTAATTGTGTTCTGGATACCCAGTGGATGTTTCTTAAACTCATCTTTTATTTAACAAAGACTTCTATTTCTGTAATATCCAAAACTTGTCTTGTGGCTAACTCAACTCATTATGCTGATAATTAGCTTCTATTATCATTTTAGAATCCATTAAAAACCTTATATCAGTGGTTCTGCTGAGAACGGTCTCCCAGTTCTGAGAGCATACATATCCAGTTCTTGAGAAACAGTATAGCATAGCGGTTATATGCACAGACTGTGGGGTCAGATGTTCTGGATCTGAACACAAATTTGGTAGACTGAGTAATCTTAGGCTCAATATTAAATTCTTTGAACCTCAGTTTCTTCATTAATAAAATGGGGCATGAGATAGCTTCAAGATGGCAGAGGAGTAACATGTGGAGATCACCTTCCTCCCCACAAGCACATCAAAAATACATCAACATGAGGAACAGCACCTACAGAACACCTACTGAATGCTGGCAGAAGAACTCAGACTTCCCAAAAGCTGTGTGTCTGACAGGGTCTTGGTGCTCCAGCCGGCTGTCAAGCCTGTGTCTGTGAGGTGGGAGAGCCGAGTTCAGGACATTGGATGACCACAGACCTCCTGGCCCCATGTAATATCAAACGATGAAAGCTCTCTCAGAGATCTCCATCTCAACGCGAAACTGGCTCAACTCAATGACCAGCAAGCTACAGTGCTAGACACCCTATCCCAAACAACTAGCAAGACAGGAACACAACGCCACCCATTAGCAGAGAGGCTGCCTAAAATCATATTAAGTTCACAGACACCCCAAAACACACAACCGGATGTGGTCCTACCCACCAGAAAGACAAGATACAGCCTCCTCCAACAGAACACAGGTACCAGTCCCCTCCACCAGGAAGCCTACACAACCCACCGAACCAGCCTTAGCCACTGGAGGCAGACACCAAAAACAACGAGAACTACGAACCTGCAGCCTGCAAAAACGAGACCCCAAACACAATAAGTTAAGCAAAATGAGAAAACAGAGAAATACACAGCAGATGAAGGAGCAAGGTAAAAACCCACCAAACCAAACAAATGAAGAGGAAATAGGCAGTCACCTGAAAAAAAATTCAGAGTAATGATAGTAAAGATATCTAATATCTTGGAAATAGAATGGAGAACATACAAGAAACATTTAACAAGGACCTAGAAGAACTAAGGAGCAAACAAACAATGATGAACAACACAAAAAATGAAATTAAAAATTCTCTAGAAGGAATCAATAGCAGAATAACTGAGGCAGAAGAACGGATAAGTGACCTGGAAGATAAAAGACTGGAAATAACTACCACAAAGCAGAATAAAGAAAAAAGAATGAAAAGAATTGAGGACAGTCTCAGAGACCTCTGGGACAACATTCACTGCACCAATATTCGAATTATAGGGATCCCAAAAGAAGAAAAGAAAGAAAAGGGACTGAGAAAATATTTGAAGAGATTATAGTTGAAAACTTCCCTAATATGGGAAAGGAAAGAGTCAATCAAGTCCGGGAAGCACAGAGAGTCCCATACAGGATAAAGCCAAGGAGAAACACGCCAAGACACATATTAATCAAACTATCCAAAATTAAATACAAAGAAAAAATATTAAAAGCAGCAAGGGAAAAGCAGAAAAAACATACAAGGGAATCCCCATAAGGTTAACAGCTGATCTTTCAGCAGAAACTCTGCAAGCCAGAAGGGAGTGGCAGGACATATTTAAAGCGATGAAGGAGAAAAACCTACAACCAAGATTACTCTAACCAGCAAGGATCTCATTCAGCTTTGACAGAGAAATTAAAACCTTTACACACAAGCAAAAGCTAAGAGAATTCAGCACCACCAAACCAGCTCTACAACAAATGCTAAAGGAAATTCTCTAGGCAGGAAATACAAGACAATGAAAAGACCTACAATAAAAAACCCAAAACAATTAAGAAAATGCTAATAGGAACATACATATTGATAACTACCTTAAATTTAAACAGGTTAAATCCTCCAACCAAAAGGAATAGACTGGCTGAATGGATACAAAAACAAGATCCATATATATGCTGTCTACAAGAGACCCACTTCAGACCTAGGGACACATACAGACTGAAAGTGAGAGGATGGAAAAAGATATTCCATGCAAATGGAAATCAGAAGAAAGCTGAAGTAGCAATACTCATATCAGACAAAATAGACTTTAAAATAAAGACTATTACAAGAGACAAAGAAGGACACTACATAATGATCAAGGGATCAATCCAAGAAGACGATATAACAATTGTAAATATTTATGCACCCAACATAGGAGCACCTCAATACATAAGGCAAATGCTAACAGTCATAAAAGGGGAAATTGACAGTAACACAATCATAGTAGGGGACGTTAAGACCCCAGTTTCACCAATGTAGCGATCATACAAAAAGAAAATAAATAAGGAAATACAAGCTTTAAATGACACATTAAACAAGATGGACTTAATTGACATTCCATCCAAAAACAACAGAATACACTTCTCAAGTGCTCAAGGAACATTCTCCAGGATAGATTATATCTTGGGTCACAAATCAAGCCTTAGTAAATATAAGAAAATTGAAATCATATCAAGTATCTTTTCTGACCACAACGCTATGAGACTAGATATCAATTACAGAAAAAAAATCTGTGGAAAATTACAAACACATGGAGGCTAAACAATACACTTCTTAATAACCAAGCAATCACTGAAGAAATCAAAGAGGAAATCAAAAAATACCTAGAAACAAATGACAATGAAAACACGACGACCCAAAACCTATGGGATGCAGCAAAAGCAGTTCTAAGAGGGAAGCTTATAGCAATACAATCCTACCTGAAGAAACAAGAAACATCTCAAATAAACAACATAACCTTACACCTAAAGCAATTAGAGAAATAAGAACAAAAAAACCCTGAAGTCAGCAGAAGGAAAGAAATCATAAAGAAGTGAGCAGAAATAAATGAAAAAGAAATGACGGAAACAATAACTAAGATCAATAAAACTAAAAGCTGGTTCTTTGAGAAGATAAAGAAAATTGATAAACCACTAGCCAGGCTCATCAAGAAAAAAAGGGAGAAGACTCAAATCAATAGAATTAGAAATGAAAAAGGAGAAGTAACAACTGACCCTGCAGAAATACAAAGGATCATTAGAGATTACTACAAACAACTATATGCCAATAAACTGGACAACCTGGAAGAAATAGTCAATTTCTTAGAAAAGTACAACCTTCTAAGACTGAACCAGGAAGAAATAGAAAATATAAACAGACCAATCACAAGTACTGAAATTGAAACTGTGATTTAAAATCTTCCAAGTAACAAAAGTCCAGGACCAGATGGCTTCACAGGTGAATTCTATCAAACATTTAGAGAAGAGCTAACACTGATCCATCTCAAACTCTTCCAAAATATTGCAGAGGGAAGAACACTCCCAAACTCATTCTACGTGGCCACCATCACCCTGATACCAAAACCAGACAAACATGTCACAAAAAAAGAAAATTACAGACCAATATCACTGATGAATATAGATGCAAAAATCCTCAATAAAATACTAGCAAACAGAATCCAACAGCACATTAAAAGGATCATACACCATGATCAAGTGGGGTTTATCCCAGGAATACAAGGATTCTTCAATATACGCAAATCAATCACTGTGATAAACCATATTAACAAATTGAAGGAGAAAAACCATATGATCATCTCAATAGATGCAGAAAAAGCTTTCGACAAAACTCAACACCCATTTATGATAAAAACCCTCTAGAAAGTAGGCATAAAAGGAACATACCTCAACATAATAAAGACCATATATGACAAACCCACAGCCAACATTGTTCTCAATGATGAAAAACTGAAAACATTTCACTAAGATCAGGAACAAGACAAGGTTGCCCACTCTCACCACTATTATTCAACATAGTTTTGGAAGTTTTAGCCACAGCAATCAGAGAAGAAAAAGAAATAAAAACAATCCAAATCAGAAAAGAAGAAGTAAAGCTGTCACTGTTTGCAGATGACATGATACTATATATAGAGAATCCCAAAGATGCTACCAGAAAACTACTAGAGCTAATCAATGAATTTGGTAAAGTTGCAGGATATAAAATTAATGCACAGAAATCTCTTGCATTCCTATACACTAATGATGAAAAATCTGAAAGAGAAATTACGGCAACACTCTCATTTACCATTGCAACAAGAAGAATAAACTACCTAGGAATAAACCTACCTAAGTAGACAAAAGACCTGTATGCAGAAAACTATAAGACACTGATGAAAGAAATTAAAGATGATACAAACAGATGGAGAGATATACCATGTTCTTGGATTGGAAGAATCCACATTGTGAAAATGACTATACTACCCAAAGCAATCTATAGATTCAATGCAATCCCTATCAAACTACCAATGGTATTTTTCACAGAACTAGAACAAAAAATTTCACAATTTGTATGGAAACAGAAAAAACCCCGATTAACCAAAGCTATCTTGAGACAGAAAAGCAGAGCTGGAGGAATCAGGCTCCCTGACTTCAGACTATACTACAAAGCTACAGTAATCAAGACAATATGGTACTGGCACAAAAACAGACATATAGTTCAACGGAACAGGATAGAAAGCCCATAGATAAATCCACACACATATGGTCACCTTATCTTTGATAAAGGAAACGAGAATATACAATGGAGAAAAGACAGCCTCTTCAATAAGTGGTGCTGGGAAAACTGGACAGGTACATGTAAAAGAATGAAATTAGAACACTCCCTGACACCATACACAAAAATAAACTCAAAATGGGTTAAAGATCTAAATGTAAGGCCAGACACTATAAAACTCTTAGAGGAAAACCTAGGCAGAACACTCCATGACATACATCACAGCAATATCCTTTTTGACCCACCTCCTAGAGAAATGGAAATAAAACCATAAATAAACAAATGGGACCTAATGAAACTTAAAAGCTTTTGCACCACAAAGGAAGCCGTAAACAAGAAGAAAAGACAACCCTCAGAATGGGAGAAAATATTTGCAAACGAAGCAACTGACAAAGGATTAATCTCCAAAATATACAGGCAGCTCGTGCAGCTCAATATCAAAAAACAAACAGCCCAGTCCAAAAATAGGCAGAAGAGCTAAATAGACATTTCTCCAAAGAAGATATACAGATTGCCAACAAACACATGAAAGGATGCTCAACATCCTTAATCATTAGAGAAATGCAAATCAAAACTACAATGGGGTATCACCTCACACCGGTCAGAA
Organism: Balaenoptera musculus; assembly: GCF_009873245.2. Lineage (NCBI taxonomy): Eukaryota > Metazoa > Chordata > Mammalia > Artiodactyla > Balaenopteridae > Balaenoptera > Balaenoptera musculus. The sequence continues at coordinate 88,764,971 of NC_045785.1, read as the reverse complement.
TGGCCATCTTTAAAAAATCTACAAACAATAAATGCTGGAGAGGGTGTGGAGAAAAGGGAACCCTCTTGCACTGTTGGTGGGACTGTAAATTGATACAGCCACTATGGAGAACAGTATGGACGTTCCTTAAAAACTAAAAATAGAACTACCATACGACCCAGCAATCCCACTACTGGGCATATACCCTGAGAAAACCATAATTCAAAAAGAGTCATGTACCACAATGTTCATTGCAGCTCTATTTACGATAGCCAGGACATGGAAGCAACCTATGTGTCCATCGACAGATGAATGGATAAAGAAGATGTGGCACATATATACAATGAAATATTACTTAGCTATAAAAAGAAATGAAATTGAGTTATTTTTAGTGAGGTGGATGGACCTAGAGTCTGTCATACAGAGTGAAGTAAGTCAGAAAGAAAAAAACATATACCATATGCTAACACATATATATGGAATCTAAAAAAAAAAAAAAAAAAATGGTTGTGAAGAACCTAGGGGTAGGACAGGAATAAAGATGCAGATGTAGAGAATGGACTTGAGGACATGGGGAAGGGGAAGGGTAAGCTGGGACGAACTGAGAGAGTGGCATGGACATATATACACTACCTAATGTAAAATAGATAGCTAGTGGGAAGCAGCCACATAGCACAGGGAGATCAGCTTGGTGCTTTGTGTCCACTTAGAGGGGTGGGATAGGGAGGGTGGGAGGGAGACACAAGAGGGCGGAGATATGGGGATATATATATATGTATAGCTGATTCACTTTGTTATACAGCAGAAACTAACACACCATTGCAAAGCAATTATACTCCAATATAGATGTTAAAAAAAAAAAAAGGGACATATAATGGTACCTATCCCACAGTGCTGTGTGAGGGAGAAATGAGGTAAAACTCGGCATATAGTCAGCACATGGTAATTAGTAGCAGTTATTCTAAGTTTCTTTTGGGTGGAGGTCACTTTTTACCTCTCCCACTTTGGTATTCGTTGTAAATTTGAATTGAGAAGATACTTATCAACTAGCAGTGCTGATTTGTTTTAGCAGAACCATGGATGCTAAACCAAAATTTAAACTGAAACTTAAAAAGCTGCACAGTAAAGAAGTTCCGTGGCAGTCCTGTTGATGGGAAGGCAGTGGTATCAAAAGGCAGGGTCACGGGAGCCTTTGGGACTGCCATAGCCCAGAAGCTCAGGTGCCAACTTGACTCCAGAGAGCTTGGGTTCCCACCCATAATGGGAGCTGTCAGCAGGGGAGTTATAAATACGTATGGAATCTCCTGTCCCATTGGATGAAATTCAAAATATGCAATGGCAATGAGAATTAAGATATCTTTGCCAAAAAGAAATCAAGAAAAACAATGGACACTGGAATTTTCTCTGGAAGTCTACTTCCCACAGGGAGTTTTTTTTTGCTTGCTTCCTTGCTTGTTACCTGTAAATGTCTCAATTCATTCTGTTACTAGAAAAGGACTAGTAACAGAAAAAAATAATATTACAATATTATCCCATGTCTCAATGGGAACTTTTAGAAGAGGAGATCAGATAAGAAAATTAACTTTCTGTTTCAATTTACTGAAAAGATTTGTGTCCTGGATTATGGACTCATGGATTCATTGACCTTAAAGCCATAAGAAACCCTTGAAAGCACTCAGACACCTCCTTCTCCCCCCGCCCTCCTCCTTCTCCTCCTCCTCCTTCTTTTTCTTCTTCCTCTTCTTCTTCTTCTTTGCAAATGAAGAAACTAAGGCCTCAAAAGGAAGGAGAAGCTAGGTCCCCTGACTCTTGGTCTAGTGCTTATTCAGTATGATTCTTCACCTGGCATATGTTGCCCAGTCTTTCTTAAGAGTTCTACAGTCATACAAAAGCCCAGCAATGACTTTCACTCTGTCCAAAGACCTCATAGCAGGACACTAAAAACATGATAATATTTGTAAATTCCAAATTCTTCTTATACTTTTAAGTATTTGAAGTGGAAAGGATCAAGCAATGGTTTTGAAACCAACACCAATGTCTCTTTCAAGGGATAAACGTTACATTTTAGTTGCTTAGGGCTGGGACCGCAGACATACATCTGCTCTTTTATTTGGAGCCTTGGGACCTCTCAGATAAGATTTGTGTTTTGATAGAACACAGAAAGAAGGAGGAGCAGCTACGGAGGGGCTGCTAACCAAGGAGATTATCTTTGAAGGCACTTTTGGGTTATGAGACCCTAAAGGCATAAAACCCAAAGAAATTATGCTTCCTTTATGCGTTCATCCAAAGAACATACATGCCATGCACTGTGTACAAACTGGAGAATCAAAGGCTCTGCCCCAAAGGGAGGCAAACACATAAGAATCTATAATGCAACCTGGTAAGCATAGTAACTAGCCTGGATTTGAGGAGTCAGGCAGGGCTACAGTGATGGGGACTAGTGACCCGAGTTTTGCAGGATGAGTAAATTTAGGTGGACAAGACAGGAAGGGTGTTCCTGGCAAAGGAAACAGTAAATTGTTGTTCATCCGAGGTGGTGACTCGTGGCTAAATTCTGAAGGATGAGTAAGAATAAGTAGACAAGATAGGAAAAAGCAATCCAGAAAGAGGAAGCAGAGTAAATCTTGAAAGTTTCTTTCCAGTTCTGATAAGCTCATGAAGGGCAGGGGCCATGTGCTGCCCAACTTTATCACCCTAACTCTAGCACAGAGCCTGGCAGAGGGTAGGGTATGTGGAATGAATGGCTGTTGAGTAAATGATGGATGGATGCAGGGAGCAGGCATCCTCCTTTTCAGCCTGCAGAATTCCACACTCTATCCCAAATGGGGCCTGGGAATCTATGTACTTGTCCAAGCTCCCCTGAACCTCTGGCATGAGACATTCATCAGACACTATGACCAAGGGTAACATCTGGCAGCAGCTGCTCAGCTGTCCAAGACACACCAATCTGAAGAGGAAGGTACTGTTTTCCTAATTTTGGGCTCTGGTGGGAAATGAAGTAAATCTTAACAAAGAGATAAAAATAAGCTGCAGGATAAATCAAGTTGTCCCTTAATAAAAACATGGCCTAGGGGGTATGGGTGGGCGGTGGTGAACAAATTAAATTCCCCTTAGAGAGTGGACAGTCTTCCTTTGATGTTGCTTTTTAAATTAAGGATCGTTTTATAGTATCTGGATAAAGTAAGCTGTCCCTCTAGCTACACGGCTGACAGAATTCAAGGGGAACGTGGCTAAAGCTCCCCAGATCCCTAGTCTCTGAAGCCTTCTCCTGCTTCTGCAAACTAGAGTTTGGGCTAACAAGCCTTTGGTTGTAAGAGCATTGGGGAAGATAATTTTCATCATGTTGGATTTTTTATATAAAAATAATACACACCAATGGTATTTTTTTCAAACAGAACAAAAGGATAACATAATCAAATAATATTCATAATTGTTGGACCTAGGTGATGGGTAAATGGGCAGGGGGCTCATTTTATCATTCTTTCTACCTGTGTATGATTAAAATTTTCCATACCAAAATGTATTTTTAAAAGAAGTTTTTATCCATCCCCATGGTCTATTATCACCTTAGGCATCCAATTCCAGAGTCAGACATGGTAATGATCTCTTCTATATCCTTCTAAACATTTTCTGACCATTTACAAACACATATATCCATATACAGAGCCTTATTTTTAAAGTAGTATCTCATATGCATATTATTTTGAACCTTCATTTTTCTTTCTTCTTAACAATACATTGCAGAGTTCTTTCCACAGCAAAGCATGCAGCTCTCATTCTTTTAATGGCTATATAGTATTCCATGAGAAGTAGCTATCAACACTCTGTACACTCTGTGGAATTCATTTTTTTAATATATTTGCAAATACAATAGGTGAAAAAGTGTTTCATTAATTATAAGTAAGGGCCAGCATTTTTTCATATGTTTATTGGTCATTCACATTTCTTTCTTTGTGAAGTTCTCATTCAAATCTTTTGCTCATTTCTCTTTCAGGAATTTTTTTGTCCTATCTTTTATTTGTCTGTAATCTTTCTCTAATAATAATAAGGCAGTTTTCCTCTTATCTGATGTATGCTGAAGATATTTTGGGGCACAGTGTAATGATGTGGTCAAGAGTAACACTCTGGATCCAGATGGCCTTGTCACTCCTGACAGGTAATACGGCCAGCCTATTCCAAACATCCATCCATTGAATTGTACTGTTGGTAAAAAATGTTACAAGACTTGCCACTCTTAATACCAAAGACACCAGATAGGAAAAATTTTACCAGCGCGTGTATGCACCTGCACACACACACACACAAACACACACGCACACACACACTAGGAGGCTTCCTATAAGCCTTTCTCAAGAACTTTCACAGGTGGATCCAACCGCATCGACTTCTGCCAAAGGCTTCAGTCTTTTCATCTTCCAGAATGATGACCCATTTGGAAATACCACCCCTCCAGGGTGCCCTGACTACTGAACCACCCCCATTCCCACCATTTCCTCCCCTCCTCTCCTCTCTCTCCTCTCCTTACCCACTCACCCACTCCTCCTCCTCCCTTCTTGGAGTCCTCTCAGCTGGGGAAACTCAGCATACACAGAAGAGACAGCCTGGTTATTCTTGATTCCCCACCCAAGATGCAAGCCTCTAACCTCTCCTCTCATCACAACTCCCCATTCCTCTTCTCCTCCTAAATCTTTCCTCTGAAACTTCCGTCACTCTCATCCCATGATAAAGCTCCCTACATTTTCATGGAGCTTCCCACTTTGCCTTAAGTAAGACTTAGCTCCCTTTCCTGAGACACCAATCAGCCTCTTGCGTGACAGCTGCTCCTCTTCCCACATCCCATATAAAACTCTGGGGTCTGAAGATTAAAACAGGACCTTCCTTACTCCCTACTGTTGCTTTCAGACCATTTCTTCTCCACACTTTTGAAAAAAGCCTCTTTTCCTGTCACCAAACCTACAAACTTACCTGCGACTGTATCCTTAATTTCTATCTCTTTTTCTCTTATTTCAATATTCCTTCCTGTTTAGGGTTGACCTCTCCACTTTTGCTCTGGGCCCCATTCCCCTCACACTTCTGGAGGTACTTTATTCCACTACTTTTCCTCCCTCTCCTGTACCTCCCTCTCCTGTACCTCCCTCTCCTGTACCTCATCCATCTCCCTGGACGACTCCTTCCCATCCACACAGTCTGCTGAACACAGCAAGGGATCCAGTGGGCAATGATTAACAGCACAGACTCTGGGGTCAGGTAGCCTATGGACAATTCCTGACTTCACCCTTTATAGCCACGTGGCCTTGCACAAGTTCTTTGCCATCTGTGAAATGAAGATCGTAAGAATATCTCGCTTTATGAGGATTACATGAATGAATATGTGTAAAGCCTGTAGAACAGTGCCTGATCCACAGCAAGTATTATGGAAGTGTTTGCTAAATAATTCACATTTTAAAACATGTCTCTCCTTTCACACACAAACAACAGTGCACTCATCCTAGATCCCACTTTCCTCTCCAGTCACCACCCTGACTTTTCCTCTTCCCTGACCAGCCACGCTTTTGGAAAGAGTCTCCTGCATTCACTTCCTCCACTTTCCAACCTTGTATTCATAAGCCAACTTGCTGCAGATGGAATTCACTAAATCTACTCTTACCAAGGCTAATACTCGCAACTTCCTAGTTGAATCCAATAGCTGCTTTCCAGTCTTTATTGATTTGTCATTAGTGTTTAATGTCACCAACTATCATCCCCTTGAAAGGCTGACTTCTGACTCTACAGCACCATCACCTTCTTGTGATTCTCCTCCTAACAGCCCAGCCACTCTCCTTTGCCCCTTTTATGTTCCTTTTCTTTGGCACAGTCCCTTAAACAGTGATGTCCTCAAGGTTCTGTTCTAGGTTCCTCGGTGACCTCAGGCACTAGCAAAGCTTCGATTACCATTGCTATGCAGATCATTTTTTAATCTCAATCTCCATTCCAGATCTGGGCTGAGACATGGAGAGCTAGCTGCCTCCTGGACATCATCACCTGGATGAGGAGCTAAAACTAGTAAGTTTTACGTGTCAATGAGTCTGCATCTTCTCAAACATTTCCTGCTCTCTTGAGTTCCCTCTCTTAGAGAATGGTGCCAGAGCCCATGCTGTCCCCCAAACCCAAATCCCAGACTTACATCCTGGGTGCTCCCCCCTTCCTAAGCCTCCACATCTGGTCAATCAGCTGTTGCTCCAATATCTTCTAAGTCCATATTTTTCCTGCATCCCAATTCCACTATGTTTCTGGCCTGCACCAGCCTCCCGACTGGCCTCTTCCCTCCTCACTGAAGCCAGAGCAATCTTTCTAAAACTCTGACCTGGTGCTCTCTTTCCTCAGCTGAAAGCATGTCAGGGGCTACCTGTTGCCCTAGAGTCCATCCAAACTCTTAACCCAGCAACGAGGGTACACCGGAGGTCACTTTCACCTGCCGCAGAGCTGATTTTTAACAATCCAGGAATTTTGCATGCCAGTTGTAAGTGAGTAGCTGAAATCAGCCACAACAGGAACAGTCTATGGAAATCGGCTGACGCCCCCAGAGCTGGTTTACCAGGCCACATTCACCTACCACCTCATTCCCTAAAAAAAAAAAAAAAAAAAAAAAAAAAAAAAAAAATTTCTATTATGTTTACTTCTCTAACATTTGGGCCACAAACTATATTCGCAGGGAGTTATTGGATACAGCTATCAGTGTATCACCAATGAAGTGCTGGTGTCTTGAGTATAAGCTTAAATTTTGGATCTCCAAATATAAACTTCTGAAAAGGCTCCTTTTCCTTCTACGTTTTTTAAATTGAGCTATAACATACATAACATACAGATGTTCTGCTCTCCAGCTATACTGAACCACTGCCAGTTGCCTCTCACTTCTGCACCCGTGTACCACCACTGCTTCCGAAGGGCATCTCCTCCTCTTCTGTAGGCTCTCTCCTACTCATTCCTGCATTAGCACTCACCTCGTCAGGGGGGTCTTTCCTCAAATTGATGGATGCACCCCTTCTATGTGCTGCCACAGCACGCTGTCCTTCATAAGTCTGTGTCTACATCTATGTCTACATATAAAATAAGGGCTTGCTATTTGCCACACAATGTAAAAAAAGTTGACATGCACGACCTCATTTAATCCTCACGTTAATCATATGAGAGGTTGACTGCTTAAATGAAGACATTTAGTCTTAGAGCAGTTCTGTAAGCTCCACGAGTTTAGAGGCTGCCTTGTACACCCAGTACGTATGACAGTGCTGGTACTTAGTAGGTGTTTGACACGAGTAGGTATTGAATAAATTAATTCTAAATCACTAAAATAACTGCTTGACAAATTCTACTTTATAACATTCACAGGTCTTTGTCCCCACATCTTATTAATATTCATACATTCTCTAGAAGCATACAAATGATGCTGACTGAAAAGTTTACCCACTACTCTCCGTAAATAGCTGGTGCAAGACCCCTTTTGCAGGCAGCAGCAATCAAGAGAGCACCCTAACTTGTTGTTAATCAGACCCCAGCCCCACACTGCTTCTGGGTTTCCATCTACCTGTCAAGCCTCAGGGGCTGGAGCTTCTCTCTTAAAAGCATTGTCTTCTTGAGGTTCTGCAAGATGCTCAAGTATTTTTCCAGTGTTTTGTTTTTAAGTTGTGATTTCTCCATGACCATCACTGAGGTTCAATTGACCTTTTCCCACAGTTTCAAAACAGCAACCAAGAAGCTGGGTTTTGAAATTGAACCAGAGACAAGGGTTATGAACCTGAGTGCTCCCCCAGCCATTTGGTTGCACTGCAGACGATTAGGGCACAGCTTTCAAAAACTTTTACCCAGAAACAGTGTCTCCCAACAAAACGATATTCATTTGGGAATGAAACTGCTCCCAACCGATTTTACCTCTGGGATTTCTTTGGCGTTCATGACGAGTGTCTATAGCACCCTAGCTGGACCTTACCTATCAACGGCATCCTCAGTGCTCTCTGTTGTCCCACCATGTACTGGTTCCTTAAATGGATTCAAAACTCTTAAATGCAAGAGAGCATCTCCTCCTTGGAACAGAACCATGTGGTTCCTGTGAGTAGAGAAATGGTTTATTTGAACCATTAAGAAAAATCAACCAAATCAAGGTAAAAGAATTTTTTAAGTCAATTGATTAAAAATTGGTTCTTTTTTTTTTTTTAAATGATGCCTAAACCTAAAACTTTTATTGATTACTCCTGAAGATTAACTACCAGAATCAGAGAAGCACTAATGGGAGGCCACTCTATTTGAAGAAAACTGAAGTAAAACCATTCTATGAGAAGGGCTCGCTCTCCCTTTTCTTTAGTCTCCTTTGGTAAAGTATTTGCAACATAGCAAAGCAAACTGAAATAAACTTTGTTATAAGAATTCCATAAAGGGGGCTATTTACCTGGTTTAGGTTTCTATACTTCGCCATACTTTAGAGGGGATTCTTTAACCTCAAGACAATAAGAAATGATAAAAGGACTTCCCTGGCAGTCCAGTGGTTAAGACTCCAAGCTTTCACTGTAAGGGGCGTGGGTTTGATCCCTGGTTGGGAAACTAAGATCCCACATGCCACATGGCATGGACAAAAAAAATTTTTTTTATGTAAATTTAAAAATTTAAATAATAAAAGAAATGATAAAAATATTTGCTGAAAATAAATGAACTCACATTCTGTACTGTGTATAACATGCACAACAAACAGTAGCTTATGTCACTATTGATGTTCAATATGTGTGGAAAGCTATTTTGATTAAAATTTTCTATTATGTTTACTTTTCTAACATTTGGGCCACAAGCTATATTTGCAGGGAGTTATTGGATACAGCTATCAGTGTATCACCAATGAAGTGCTGGTGTCTTGAGTATAAGCTTAAATTTTGGATCTCCAAATATAAACTTCTGAAAAGGCTCCTTTTCCTTCTATATTTTTTAAATTGAGCTATAATATATATATAATAAAGTGCTTAAATCTTAAGTACACAGCTTAGTTACTTTTTACATGTGTATACACCCATGGAACTATCACACAGACAAGGCATAAAACATTTCCAGCCTTCTAGAAGGCTTCCTGGTGCCCACTCACCATCAATATCCTCCAAAGATAACCACTATTCTACTATCACCCTGAGTTAGTTTTAACTGTCCTTGAACTTTATATAAATGGGATGATAGTTGTATTATTTTGTGCCTGCCTTCTTTCACTCAACATTATGTCTGTGAGGTTCATCCATGTTGCTGCATGTAACAATAGTGCGCTCTTTTTCATTGTTTTGTAATATTCTACTGTTGATGGACATTTGGGTCTGTTTAAGTCTTTGGTTATTATGAATAAAGCTACTATGAACATTCCTGTATATCTCTGAGGTGGACATATTTCTCTTAGAAGTAGAATTGCTGAAGTATAGAAGTGGCTATGTTACAGAATCCTTACCCTTAGCTAATTGAAAAAAAGTGGTAGTAGGGGAGAGAAAAATTACCTTCTACTGGTATATATTTGTGTTACTTGATATTCTGAGAGAGGATTTTAGAGCTGCCATTAGCCAAATGAAACAGATGTGCTTCTAGGTAAAATCACAAGGAGCAAGTGGGTGAAGTCAGAAGGTACTTGAACTACATCACTAATACATTGTATATGGGCCAAATGAGAACTATTTGTGTGATTTATTTGAGCCTCTCAGGAAATTCCAAAGTTCCTAATATTCTGGTCATTAAAAATTCTTGGAAAATGAGAGTGCTCCAATTAGACGCAACTATAAGAGCTTTGATGCAGTACGAAGCTCCCTCTGGACCCCAAGTAATCACTGAGGAATACTTTTTCCCAGGGAAGCAAACAATGCTCTCATCTAGCTTTATGTTTTCCATTGGTCATTGTAGGGTTTGGAACTTCCACTTGGAAGTCATTGGTGAGAATAAAAATATTTTCATTTATTATTTTATCCACAGCACCCACTTTCAAATAAGATGTTTCTCCCCCCTCCTTAGGGTTTTTCCTAGGTTTGAGTTAATTCTTTGTGCAGGGAATAAATCTGGTGCCAAGTACAAGTTAATAGTTATATTATGCTTATTCTCTGGGGAAGCTGAAGTCTGATCAACTTCCTCCACATTGTAGAACTGTTTCTTCTTTCCCTTGAAGGTTTCCTTGCCCTCCCCTGCCCTCCCCCCAACCACCACACACAAATGATTCGTGTTTACTTTTTCTGTCCTAGTCTTCTTTTGCAAATCACTTTATTCTCTGTAAAACCCCTTTGATAATGCAGATCTCTAACTGTCTTCTCACCTCCCATTGGCGTTAGATCAATTGTACAAAGGTTATCTTGAGGTTTCGTCTAGACTTTAAAAAAAAGCATCCTGGAAATAGTTCCAGGCTTTTTGATTAATTGGGAAGTTCTGGAAATCGTCTGCTTTTGTCATTCCTCACGTGAATTACGGTATTCATCACTGGCCCTCTATATCAGGGTGTGCTGCTGAGAGTTTCTGCTAATACAGGATGCAACAGTTTGGATTCTCATGAAAGTGTTCATTCTGAGGTCATTTCACCTTTATATATAAATCTTTATTTAGATCTTAATAAATGAGAGAGTCAATGTTAGACCTTTTCTAAAAAATTCTACCAAGCCCTAATCATAGAGATCAGTGTGGCCCTCAAATTTTTTCCTTCTGATGGTCTTAACCTCTTTTGGCTCAATTTAACTTTGTTTCAAAGGAATTTGGATCAGAGCAGACTATGTAGGCAACCACTCTTCATGATTATCAACTTTGTTCCTATGTGGGAATCTACATGCACAATTCATAAAACTATGGTGACTATAATTTTATTCAAACTGATCAGTAGCGTGTGGCTGGTTACATGGGTGACACCAACAAATTGAGAATAGTCAACATGTTGATTACAAAACAAGATCAGCTCTACCTTCATGAGATGGGACCAAGAGTTGCTTCTTGCTAAGTAGTCTCTTGCATACTTTGTCACTAAAAGAAAGGCAGGGAAGGAACTAACCTTCATTGAGTGCCACATGCCAAACACTCCCACAAACAATTTACATGGGTTTAACTGAAAATTCATGATTACAGGAGGGTGTGAAATAACTCTTTATAACAATAAGAATGGGGAATTCCTTAACCTAAGGGTGTTATGGATTTTACAGATTCTTGTTCAGTCTTTCCTGTCTTGAATAATTATTGGTCCAACTCATGAATTGCTGCTTCCTGCATTATTAGCTTTGCCCTATCTCTGTGTTATTAAGTATTTAAAGCACCTCGTTAATAATTTACTGCTCTGCTTCTATATGGCTGTTTAGCTGCTACCCTAAGGTTGGAATTTCTCCTGGGTTGCAGCTCAGTTCTTATGTTGGCTCTTGTTCTGCTTGGGCTGCCGGTCCTTCTCACTTTTTCAGAAACTCATGGTGATATTTCTGGTTGACTCATGATTTTATACCTACCATCTCTTGCTGATTCCTCCCAGATATTTCAACTCCTGGTCAGTTCTGGACTTGTTCCACCTTGTTTGGTTTCCCATTCTTGTATAACAGCACTTTAGATCTGATACACAGGACATGATTGACAAAGACACATATGGTTGTCTATATCTAGGGACCTCTGTATGGTTACATTGAACAGATCACATTGACCAAAAGTTATGACCAGGATGATTCTGGAAATTATTCTTTCCACTGGCCTATAGATCTAGGCTTAAAAATAAAATCAAAGAGTAATCAAATGGTTGATCCTAAAAACCAACAAAGAGTTGCAGGAGGATCTAATCTGCTTACCTATTTTCTTGAGGAGTAGCATGTAATGAGTTAATAATAAGTAAGGAACTATATGTCAAAATCATTTTCTGATGTTGCATAAGTCTTATATGACACCATACAATTGGAAATCTCTGATTTTCTGACTACAGAATGGACTTAATATAGTGCTAGTTACCAGATATTTAGTTTAGTTTCTTTCCTGATTTCAAAGACTATTTTTTTAAATGTTAAATTTTTGGAAAAAATTTTTTTAATTTAATATTTTTAAAAATAGTCTTTTGTAAAAGGCTTGGAAATTCCTGCATGAGAGGAGAATGATTACAAACTGATTAAATGCTGATTAAATGTAGTTTATCTCCCAAATGGTTGTCATCAATTCTTTCCGCCCTTTTACATGCACACGACACCTCCATCTAAAGAGAAGTCCATTCCTTCACCACCCAGAATCTGGGGTCTCCCCTGAGTGCTTCAACCAATAGGATATTGTGGAAATGACATTGTGTCAGTTTTGGGTTTGGTCTTTGTAAGGACTGGAAGTTTCCATGTCCTGCCTCTTGGAGCCCTGAGCTGCCATGTCAGAAGTGCAAGACACTTTGCTAGACAGAAGGACTACTTGGAGGAGCTCAGAAATGCCAGACATGTGAGAAAGAAGCCATCTTGGACACTCAGCCCAGTTGAACCTTCACATGGTTCCAACTCAGCAGCTCTACAACAGCAACTGCACGAGAGACCCCAAGTGAAGTCTGCCCAGACAAGCTCAGTCAACTCACAAAGCTAGGAGAGATAATAATAAATTGCTGTCTTAAGCCACTAAATGTTAATGTGTTTAATTACATAACTGTAGACAACTAAGACAAATGATTCTCAAGGTTCAGGATAAGGCAAGAATCCAAAACAAGTACTTCCCATTAAAAATTTTATCTCTGAATTTCCCTGTCCACATCCAACTCATTTGGCCTTTCTCCAGTTGTTTTTTATCCATAATTTTAGTAATGAATGTGAATTATTACTGTTAAGCCTAAGTCATATATGTATACATGTATATATAAATCTTAAAATTTGTTTACAAATTTACTATATAAAAACACACAATTCACAAAAGCTATTGGCACATCACAAAGTCAGGGTGGTAGAATTAATAGTGGGGAATCCCAATGGAGATCACCAAATTTTACATGTCAATGATTTATTGGGCAACAAGGATACTTCATCTGGTATATGCTCTTATTCTTTTTCCACAAAAAGATACTAATGGAAGCCATTGTATGGTCCACTAAAAATATCCAACATGATAATTTGCTATCTGGGTTCCAGGAAACATTAATCCTTTGTCATAACTAAGAGACTTTTCCAGCCCCCAGAAAGTGGAAATATAAAGATCCACAGTTGGATTTCTGAACACCAAATCAGTCTTCCTGCTGAAACCCTCTGACTCTGTATCTTAATTTCAGTAACTGGACTTCTGATTTGCTATTTTTGTCCAAAAATAAGAGAGGAAGTGTTATGTAGGGGGAAAATAGGCAATATATTTTACATTTACAACATACTAGGCATTTTTCTATGTGCTTACAGGTCATCTCTTACTCCAAGGATAAAGGTACTTTCTTCCCCTCAGTTCTCTGCATCTCAGCAAATGTCACTAGTGTCCATCAAGTTGCTTATTCCCTAACCCAGATGAAATCTTTGATGCCTCTCTTCCCTTCATACTTTGGGGTTTTTTTGTTTTGTTTTGTTTTTTAATTTTTTTTTTAATTGATTTTTGGCTGCGTTGGGTCTTCATTGCAGAGCACACAGGCTTTCTCTAGTTGCAGCGAGTGGAGGCTACTCTTTGTTGCGGTGTATGGGCTTCTCATTGCAGTGGCTTCTCTTGTTGTGGAGCATGGGCTCTAGGCACGCGGGTTTCAGTAGTTGTAGCTCATGAGCTCTAGAGCGCAGGCTCAGTAGTTGTGGTGCACGGGCTTAGTTGCTCTGTGGCATGTGGGATCTTCCTGGACCAGGGCTCAAACCCATGTCCCCTGCATTGGCAGGTGGATTCTTAACCACTGTGCCACCAGGGAAGTCCCTCCCCTCATACTTTGAATCAACTCCATTATCAAGTCCTGTCATGTCTATCTCTAAAACGACTGAATTTTACACTTTAAATGGGTACAATTAAAACAAATGTTATGGTATGTGAATTATACCTCAATAAAGCTATTATTTTAAAAAGTTTAAAAATACATCTAGAATCTTTCCACCTCTCCTTGTCACCACCACAGTCATCCTTATTCAAACCTCCATCTTCTTTTGCTGGATTACTGCAGCAGCTTCCTAACTGGTCTCTCTGCTTCAGGTCTTGCCCTTTTATGGTTTATTTCCACATAGCAGTCAAAGCAATCCTCTAAGACATGGTAGAGTCAGCTTGTGTGAGTTCACAAGTGCTTATTGTTAAATTTTCAAGAATTTTCTAAGCCAGTTGTTAAGTACAGACATCATTAAAACTTAAATTTTGTGAATATATAATTAGATAAATTTTAATAAAACAAAGGATAATATTCAAAAACATTAAAAAAGAAAGAAAAAAAAAAGTGATCCTCTAAAAACATAATCCTTAATATGTTGGTTTCTTGCTCCAAACCCATCCAACAATTTTTCATCACACTGAAAATAAAAGCCTTCCAAGCCCCACAGGATCTGGCCTCTCTTTCCAACTTCATATCTATCGCTCTCCACCTGTTCTTTTTACTGCTGCCACACAGACCTTGCTCTTTCTAAAACGTGCCAAGTTCATTCCTGTCTTAAGAATGAATAGTCTTAGCATCATTTGTTCACTCTGCCTAGGACGTCTTTCTCCAGATCTTTCAGATCTCTGTTTCGTGTTTTCTCATCAGAGACCTTCCAAGACAGTTTTATATGAAATAGTAGTCACCCAACTCCCTCACCCTCAATTTATTCTTTATCTCTTCAACTTGCTTTATTTTTTTCTTTATAATGTTCATCATTACATGACTTTTTGTAACACTGTTATTTGTCCAAAGTAATGTGGTCTCCATGAGTGGAGACGCTCTGTCTCCAGCACTTAGAATAGTACCTGACACACAGCTGGTACTCAGAAAATATTGTAGAATGTTGAATGAGTGTGAATGATGAATGAAGAATGAAGAAATAAATATTATAAATATCCCTCTTTGCTAAGTTCACCAGTTCTTCCTCATATCACAGACAGCAACCTAGAATAATGTGATTATGCTCCGATTGGGTCTTATTTCCCCCCAGAGCTCTGTGGGTTGCCAAGGTCACAGTCACTTTGAAGAAATACCAACAACCTCAAACTGGTAGGAAGAAAAGTTTCCTAATATGCCCTCATAAAAGGCCAGAAATGCCCTTCTCCCATCAAAAGGACAGTTGGACCAATTAACGAGCTCTGGGCAGCAAACATATTTTCCCAAAATTATCCATCCTATAGCCCAATAATATAGTCCCCAAATGATTTATTGCATATGAGTATACGGCAAGCCCTTGCTGGACATTAAATATGTAAAAAATAAATTCAATATAGTCACTTGAAAGATCCCCTCTGCTTCTTGTGACTAATTTTATATACATGGTTTAAAAAATGTAACCTGATTTTTCAATAATATAATTATTGTTAAATTTCAAAGAATGAACATATTTCTTATTCTCTACTGTAGTAAGAACTACCTTAAAGTCACTCCTTCCCATTGACGATTTCCTCTCTTAGTGCATATTCTCCTTCTGCCCTCCCATCAAAGAATATGTCCATCTTCTTTTCAAGAGGGTAGCCCACTCACTGTGCTCTTGATTCCACCCCTTCCCACTACCCTTCCATCATTCAATGTCTATAATTTTCATTATGACGTATCTCAAAAGAACATCCCCATTCTGCACTGAAGTGGTTTCCTTATCCATCACCACTAATTTCCTCCTCTAAGCCCAGTACCACTTTCCACTTTCTCTTCCTCCTGGAGCTCTCTAAAAGTATTAGACACTGTTGACCTCCCCCTCCTCCTCATACCCTCCTCTGCCTCAGCTCGGTGCTCCTATGCTATCCTGTCCTCTGCTCCTCTTCTCCTTGTCAGTGCTCCTCAGGCTCCCTCCCAGGTTTATCTTCATCTTTGCACACCC
This sequence comes from Balaenoptera musculus, assembly GCF_009873245.2. Taxonomy (NCBI): domain Eukaryota; kingdom Metazoa; phylum Chordata; class Mammalia; order Artiodactyla; family Balaenopteridae; genus Balaenoptera; species Balaenoptera musculus. The sequence continues at coordinate 88,749,099 of NC_045785.1, read as the reverse complement.
TGCACTTGGGGAGCCTTCAAGACTCTGCCTTTTAGCCATATTGCCCTTTGATAATCTTACCTGCATCCATGGTTTCAACTGTCATCTCTTTATGGGGTCCCACAGGTCTACATCTTCAATCACGATGACAATCCTAAACTCTATTCCATAGATCCATATGCCTGCTAAATATTTCTATCTGAAATTCTTCAAACTCAGCATAGCTAAAATAAAGCTTATTATTTTCCCATTTCACAAGTTGGTTCTTTCTTATTTTTCCATTAATGACACCACCACTCTTCAGTCATCTTCAACTCCTCTCTCTCTCTCTCTCTGTCTCTCTTTGTCTCTCTCTCTCTGTCTCTGTCGCTCTCCTCTCTCTCTCCTTTGCTCCCCAAACCCATCAGTTTTCAAGCTTTGTTGATTTCCTGTGCAGGTTATCTATGTATGTTCTGTCCTTTTCATTATATTTGACAATGCCCTGGTTCTCCCTTTAGTATCTCCTGCCTGGACTCTTCAAGTAGTCTTATAAATGTCTTCAGCTTCTCTCCAATCCCTTTAATTAGCTTCCAAAACCTCCAATGCTTGCCATTTCTTGCTGAATAGGTTCTAATTTCTTTAGTCTGAAATTTAATGCACTATTTTTTCTCTATGTGGCTTCTTACCCTCCACCAAAAGTGTACTACCCACTTTTTTCCTGAGTACACCTTTTGTTTGAGGACCTTCATATGTCTCCTAATACTCTCCTTCACCTAGACTAACTTTCCCCATTTCCTTCTCACAAAATCTTACTTTTTGTGTCCAGTCTGAAGGATGCATCCTCTATTAAGTCAACAGAAATCTATGACCAACCCCAGTCAACAGAACTCTCTCCTTCCTCTTGCATCTATAAAATGTTGCTTACACTTCAATCTTAAAATTGTGGTTGTGTCTAGCTACTTCCTCAACTGTATTTTAAACTCCTTAAAAGTAAGGATGCCTTCTCTGGTAGATTATATTATTATTCTCAAATATTTACTGTCTTCTCTGTGGAAGAATCGTAACTGTCTGCCCTTCATGGGACATTTAGCTACATGACTGGCTTTGGCCAATTAAATTTGAGCAGAAGTGATATATGCCACTTCTGGTCCATCGCGTGTTTCTGTCATCTCTTTTGTCCCCCTGCCACAAGATAGGCTTGTCCCAATTAGCTGCTCCTCCTGCCCAGATGCCAGAATGAAAAAGATGGAAAGTAGAGGTACACCTAACTCACAGTGGACATTAACACAGATGAGAAATAAACCATTGTGTTGTGAGTTATTGAAAGCTGGGGGTTGCTTGTTAAGGCAGCATAACTTAGCTTACATTGAATCCACTTCTTATCCAATTCAACAAATATTCAGTCATTCATTTCATAATCCTGAGAATATACCCTATGCCAAGACTACTTTAAGTATCATGAAAATTACAAAAATTCATAAAGTGTCATGTCTGTCTTCAATTGTCTTAGTTCTGAGTAGTAAGATAAGACATGTTTTCAGGTTACCACAATACAATGCAAAATATCATAAATCTCTTTGGAGACCTGCAAACAAAGAGCCACTAGGTTTCAGGAAAGGGAGAAACAGCATTACACTGGAGAAACCAGAAAAAGTTGCAGAAAGTATTATTTGTATCTTGCTCTACACCTAGAACATAATAGGTTTTAAAGATGTGCTGAATAGAGAAATAAATGAATTAATAATAAAGCAAAAAACATGGACAGTTAGTTTAGTCAATAAAGGCTGACATTTCTGTGTTAATTAAATCACTTAATTTGCCACATCAGGGCAAGTGAAATGGTTCAGGGTAAAAGATAATGGCACTTAAGAACTTGTGAGTGGGTGAATTTGCTTTAACTAGATCCTTTGATGAAAGAAATCTTACTCATTGACACTGGAATCTTTTAAGCTCCAATTATTTCTGGTTTGTCATGTGGCTTTTCATATGATCCACTGCTTTCAGCAGGCTGCTTAAGCAAGTTTATCTCCTAGTCAGCAATCAGAGGGTTCCTATTTTCAGTTTTATCCTTGATGGGAACCATCAAGCAGAACCTTAGGGGCTAGTACTTCCAAGTTCATTAGGGCTAAGAGAACTCAGTCCAGGGATCAGTAAGACATGTACAACTACCCAAAGTGGGCAAAGATAGTCACCTTAAATAGCTTAGCACAGAGTTTTTAGAAGAAATCTTTCCCTCCGTGACTCTGACACATGCTTCTGGGATGATTCAAGTGATAAATGCCCTATTCCTGGGTTAATAAATTACAAATTCGGGAATGATTTAAATAGCTTAATCATGCACCCAGTGCCACAGACAGGAAAACGTTGAGTCCAAGAGGACAGGACGGGAAGGCCATAAATGAACTCTTGCCCTAGCTTTCCCCTAACCTAGACTGTGCCGTAGAGCAAAAATTCTGTCTCTCGGGTCTCTTCAGCTCTGAAATTCTCTGAGTCTGTGAAACTATGCATATTCAGAAAGATTTGCCTCTGGGAAGCGGATAGCCTACTCTCACTGGACATTTTTCCAAATGACAGTGGGACTGGGGATCCTCCCCCTTCCCCCATGGTTAACTAACTAAGCAAGGTGAGCAGGTTTTGTGAAATGCCAGCCCCAGTGGTTACCACAAGAGAAACCTAGATGCCTACACCTGAATCCAAGTGCCCCCACTGGAATAATATCTTTGGATAATGCTAACATGGCAACAGTGGTATGAAAGGGGCTCCCTTTTCCAAGAGATACCATTCTCTAATGATAAATTGACAATGCCAAGGGTGCTGAGTCTATGACAGAGTTTCTGAGAGAAGAATAATGTCACACTCTCCACAGCTCAAACCCAAGCTCAACAACATAGTCATTCCTGACTTTAGATGAGTTGCTGACTCTCTTTGTGCCTCGGTTTTCAGATCTTTATGACAACTACCTTGTGTGGCTATGCTGAGGTTATTTTGCGGATGTGAAAGTTCCCAGGGCTCCACAAGCTTTCACATGAACTTAATGCATGTTAGTTTTCTTCCTCTCAGGAGGCCCCCTTGGTCCATTTTGGTTCCTATCTTGAATATTATTTCATTAACTTTCATTTTTTTATTTTTTTCACTTCTTTTTAAAAATTTTTTATTTTATATTGGAGTATAGTTGATTAACACTATTGTGTTAGTTTAAGGTGTACAGCACAGTGATTCAGCTATATGTATACGTGTATCTATTCTTCTTCAAATTCTTTTCCCATTTAGGTTGTTACAGAGTATTGTGCAGAGTTCTCAGAGTTCTTGCTTTATCTTTTAGTTAAATACTGCTTTCACCTATGTTTAATATGTTTCACAATAAGCTGAGAAACCACACACACACAAAATTGTCTAATCCAGGATGAAAAAAAGTGCCAAATCGTCCAGTGTAGACCCATCATCTACTTTTAGGCTTATTGACAAAATTTGGGATCTCTCGTTATCCCACAAAAATTCCTTTGGCCCATAGCAACTTTAGTTTTAAAGTTACCTAAATACTAAGCAGCGCTATCTCCTGGCTCATCTCTGATAATTACCCCAGAAGCTCCCATTCTGGAAGCTGGCAGTCTTAACTCGCCCCAACTCCCCCTCCAGCTACCCAACTCACTCAAATTCCCGTATCCACCCAACACTCGCTCGCAGTGACTTCCACCAACAAATTATTCTTAACACTGTCTGCTCTCATAACTCCCAAGAGTAACACTCACCACCCTCTCATACAGCTGAATGAATGCAAAGGGGTTTCATACCCTTCCTTTTTATTCTTTGTCTCTATGTTTCAATATTTTCAGGCATAATATTGGCTGTGTGCTTCAGTTAGCAGAGGAGGAAATTAAAGGACAGGAAGATGAATGATTTACCCAATGCCAAGAAATTAACAGCAAAGGTCAAGGTTAAAACTGAGCTCCCTGCCTTTTCTTAATAGCAGGGTCCCTGGTTCAGGGAAGGCTCTTCATAAACATTTACTGAATAGGTATTGCATGAATGAATGCTCTGTTTCCTCCACTGTAAATTGACAGTGACACTGACACTTTTCTGAAATTGGTGCAGTCTATTGTTGTCTTCAAGATTAAGTGTTGGGATATTACTTAGGAGTCCAGATGTCTGTTTAGCTCTGATGCTTCAGCTTAATAAGATGTGGTAATACACACACACACAAAGATACAACTTTCAGATATTTCATAAGCTAAGACAGAAGACAAAACAGAGGAAATTTGTTCGAGTCTCATTCTATGAGGAGACAGAGGAAGGAAAATGATCACGTCACGGATCAGGGCACTAGTGTTATAATTTATTATGTGCTTTCATAAACCTTAGCTTATTTGAAACTCACATCAACCCTATGGGGATGGTAAGGCAGGCATTGTCATCTCCATTTAGCCTTTGAAAAACTGAAAACTCAAAGAATTTAAGTGAATATTCCCAGCTTACAAAGTTAATAAGTGGTGGAAACAAAACTAGAGCCCATGTCTTCTCTTTCTAGATGAGAATTAGTCATTCTTGTGCTATCAATCATCAGTTATAAAGCATTTAACCATTGGTGCTGAATATGGCTTTTTTTAAATGGGTGTGTTCTATCTTCCCACTTAAGGACACTGAGGGCAGGGCTGTGTCATATTTGTGTCATATTCATATTTGAGTCCTTATATCTAAGCTGAGTTTCTTTCACAATGTAAACCCTAAATGACATTTAATAACAATGATATTATTTTGATGGATAAAAATAACATTTTTAAGAAACAGCAGCTATATTTAGCAAGTTGGCTCTTTCATGATATTGACTAGTTAATTCCCTGGTCACATTACCCAGGCAAGATTGAAAAGTTTACTTCTTAATGCATGTCCCATCAACTTTGAGCAACAATTTTTGTGAGGGAAATTGGGTCATTTTAAGAGAAGTGCTTTTAACTCTTTCTGAAATGTGCCTTCTTCTGGTGTCTCTAAAAAAATCCCTGATTTGCCAAATGATAAAAAATATATTCTCTCCTGAACTCTAGGATTAGAAACATGCATGTTTTTATTTACATGCAGCAGATAGCATGACCTGTGATTAAAAGGTAATCCAGACGTACAGGACCTCTGAGGAAACAATTCCTGCACAGTAAAGCAGTGGGAGGTCTGGCAGTCCGGATGGCTCATTCATCACAGTACGGAAGGCAACCTCTCAAGAACTTGTAAACGAGATGAAGAGCTCTCTCGGAAGGTTACAGAAAACATGTACCAGCCCTCTGTGTTCTCTGTTTAGGGTCATTTCACTTATGATGATTCATCATAATCTTCAAAATTCTGGGTAGTATATGATACATCAGGAAGGAGGTACCATATTTCTAAGCTGCCAGACTTTAATATGAAAAAGAAATCCTTTCTGGATGACCATAATTTAAGTCAGAAAACAGCGGGACAGAGTGCAGAGTTATGCATGGATTGTTTAGTCAAAAAAATCCCTAATAACTAACAGAGCAAAAACTGGATTTAGGAAGCTAAACTGAAAACTTATTTTGGTGAGCTTCAGAAGGGACACTTCAGAACAAAAATTGACCATAAGTTTTACCATATTTTGCTTTTTGAAATGAAATTCTTTCACTTCAGATTAAATACCACCACTTATTTCCCCTTCACCTCTACTGCTATATTTCTGGAATATATTCCCTGTCATTTCCATAGATTTTGGTCTTATTTGCAGTGGAAAAGGAATTTGGTGGGTCACATATCTCTAGAATCTCTTTCTGTAGTTTGTTCTAACTTATTCATACCCCCTCTCCTACTGTGTCACACACCTCTGGACCACTTGCCAACTGTAATGAATGAAAATGGCTGGTCCAGAGGCAGCTCAATTTAAGGCAGAGAGCTCCAGGTAACAAGCCAACCGGGCTGTACAGGTATCAGGCCTGTGACTTCAGATCAGTAGCATTTTATCCTTCTTCCAGTAACGAGCACTAAATACTACAGGTAACTGAGGCATTTAAGATATACTATATCACTGCAACAACTTTATGCCAGCATAAGCCCACAGAAATGGAGATCCGTAAAATATCTAGGAAGTTACTGCACAAAGTAATTGAACAGCAGATAAAAATTGTACTCTAATGTTGGTTCTACTGTTCATTTGTTATTTTATTCATACATTCAGCAAGTAACTGTTGAATGACTACTAGGTGCTGGCCACTAGAAACGTCATGGTAAACAAGACAGATATGGTCCCCACAATCACAGAATTTACAATCTAGCGGGAGAAGGGGTACAGAGAAGTTGAGAGGAAATCATGGTAGCTTGTATTAATGTCATCAAAAGGGAAGAATTATAGTGCACTATTGAGACCACAAAGGAGGGGCAACTACTGCAGGTAGGTGTGTGTGTGTGTGTGTGTGTGTAGAAGCTGGTCAACAGGGGCTCATAGGATTAAACTGTAGTTGATATTTTACATGAGTTTCAGTTAGCTTGATAGAGGGGTGGGAGGTGGGCAGAGGAGGAACCAGCGTGTTCAAAGGCCCAGAGGCTAGAAAGAACATACTGTTAATTCCACATGTTTGACAACCTTCCCACAATTTCTTTTCTTCTCTATGACTGAAGACAATGTCATGGCCAAATAATTGGGCAAGACTGTGTCTGGAGTTGCTGAAACCTCTTGCCCATAAACGTTGTTTTCTATGTTTAAAAAGGTTAAACTGTCTGAATATGTCATTTATTGCACTCCCACTTAAAAGTGTGATCAACTTGCAGACAGGGATCATAGCTCACTGTATTTCCCAGAACCCATGGCCACATTCTGTACACATTGGAAGCTTAAGAAATGCTTGTGCTAAACAAATAGATAAACAAAAAAGAAAGGTCAACACCCAAGCTGGAACTCCCAGAATTTTCAAGGGAGTGGAAATGTTTATCCAACAAGGTTTTTAGCCAGTGTTACTTGCTTAAGTTTAACTTTAGGAGCTTAGTCACAAAGATCCTCATTAAATAGTATCTTAGCAACCCAAATAGTCGCTGCCCCTCTGACTTGAGTTAGTTGACCTGGTTGATTAAGGAAGCCAAAATCAGGAGCTTCAAGTTTCAGGAGAGGTTTGTTAGCTTCAGGGAGAGAAAGGAGATCCATTACCTAGTCTCATACATCAGCCATACCCTGAGCTCTGGCCAGGCTGAGGGAAACAACATTGCATATAGCACATGGCCCATATTATGGGCTAGGCACTGTATTAGGTGCTGTTGACATAAACATAAATAAGAAGTAGTTCCTGCTCCTAAGGTGGACCTGGCACGCAGTAATTGTTCAATAAATATTTGTTTAAAAACTCAGTGAACACAATCCCACCTATTCAAATAAATATTATAAAATATGTTGCAGTTTTGTTTTTCTAGTGGGGCTCTCCCCTAGGCTGTAGAAATTTTTGTATCCTATGAACTCTTTGTAGTTTCTACAAAAGGCAAAGTCTTCCTCTCAGGTCCTGAAGGAACCCCTACAGTTGCTTTTGTAAACACTAAGAGCTGCAGCTGAAGAAAGGACCCTGATCCCCCTCTCACGGAGACTGCAGTGTAAGTCTCTGTTCTAATGTTACCCTACCCTGGGCACAGCTGTTGGACCAAAAGAGTTGCTCTGAGCATCGCAGCATGGGCAGTAGCCCTCAGTGAACTGCAGGCATCCTGAAAGAATGCTCTTCTACAAAGAACACACATTTTATAAGTAGCAGGACTCCACTCCAGCCCTTGGATTGCCCAAATCCTGTGCTCACAGCCACCAAGAAGAAAGAGTCCTAACAGAAGGGATCATTACTTCCTGATGCAGAGAACAACATATTCCCTTCCTCTGAAACCTTAAAACCACATTCATTAGTGTCATATTCATTCATAAACTTACTCGGAATAAGATCTCTCCCTCTCCTTGGTAGGCACAGTCTCAAACCTCAGGGAGTCAAGTTCTTATGTTTACCACCCTCAATAACACTTGTCAGAAGCTCTGGCTTTTGAGTCCCCTTTGCCATGAGCAAGCCATTTTTCTTCCAGGGCACTTTCCTTGGGCCTCTTTGGAATGAATTGCAGCCAGGACTTAGCTATTTCTTGGGTGAAGAAACCTGCTTGGGTTCTCATATTTTGGGATTAATGTGGATGATTGGGTGTGTGAGAGAAATGAGAAGGTCACTGTGACCCCTCCCTCAGTGAGTACTAACCCCTTGTAGTGATGGGGCAGCAAGGTAGGAAGACAAGCTTAACCAAATGGCAATACAGTAACAAGCTCAAGATGCAATTTTTATTACTGTCTGTACAACTTATATGGACTTGGGAAGAAAAGAAAATAATAATGAACTGCAATACCCCACAACTGAGCTTTATTGACAAAAAAATGTTTTTCATCAAAACCCAACTTCTTTCATTCATTTCTTCCCTACTTCTCATGTCCTCAAGCTGACTGAAAATATTTTCTGCCCTGGTTTCTTCCATGTGGTCATGTGATCATCCATCACTCACTCAGCAAATACGTATTGAGCTGCTGTCATGTACCAGGCACTGAGGAGTAGGTTCCAGAGATTCTATCTAGTAATTAAATATTTGATGCATAGGGCGATAAGCACAGTAAAAGGAAATCTACAAAGCATGAGGACAGGGAGAGAAAGGCATACATATATCAAGAACTCTTGATTTTCTGGGCAAATAAGTACAGGCAGAGGATCAGGTGTCCAAGACAGAACTCCAGGGAAAGGAAAAGTACTAGCAGCAGCCAACACTTACTGCTGTGTCAGGCACTGATGTGTTTACAATGTGCTAAGCACTGTTCTACGTTCTTTACCTGTGTTAATCTCTTTAATCCTCACAAGAACCAGATGAGAGAGTCTCTATTATTATTTCCATTCTGGCAACTGATACACAGAGAGACCAAGTAATTTGGCCAAATCACACAGCTAGACAGTGTCAAAGGCACAATGAGAACCAGAGCCTGAGCTCTTAACCACCACAGGATAGCACAGAGAAAGATATATGCAAAGGTCCAGAGATGAGAGGTCAGGGCCTTCTGGGGGGAAATGGCAGTCAGTATGAATGGGACAGAGTCTTCATGAGGGAGCGTCGGAAGCAAATGGAAGTGAAGAGGTAATATGCAGGATGATGAAGAGTCTGTGTACCCTGCTAAAGTCCTTACTTAACCCTGAGAGCAATTGGAGCCATGAAAGTCTTTATACCCAAGTTCAGATCTACGTTTCAGGAAGATGACCAACAGCACAGTACAGAATGGATTGCAGAGGGGTCGGTGAGCAGGAGACCAGTGAAAACAGTCAGATAGCTGTACAGGTGATAAATGGTGAGGGGCCCGACAAAGGGAACAGGAACACGAAGGGAGGAAGGGAGAACAACAGAAGCTATTTAATGATAAAATTTATAGAACTGGGAGGGAAACTGGGTGGATGTAGAAGTTGATCCAGAAGAAAAGGAAAGGATGACTTCTAGGTTCAGGATAGGGTAGAACCTATGACATTAACCAGGACACGGAATGTAAGAGGAGTGCCCAGTTTAAGAAAAAGACAGTTTGTTCAGTTTGGGAATATTACATTTGAGATGCCCGTTCTCGCAATCTATTGCTACATAACAAACCATCCTAAAACAGCACTTTAAAATAATAATTTGTGATGGTTGCTCATGGTTCTATGCGTCAACTGTGTTCAGCTGGGCAATTCTTGCTTGTAGGTTCTCAGATAATTACTGTCAGTTGTTGGCTGGGCTACAATCTTCTAAAGGCTCAGTTGGGCTTGTTGCCCAAGGTGGCTCACTCACGTGGGTGGCAATTGTTGCTGCCTTTTGGTTACGAGTTCAGCTGGGCTTTTCCACCTACACGGGGCTTCTCCATAGAGCTTGAGCTTTTCTCAGCAAGATAGCTGGGTGACAAGAGATAGAGTCCAACGAGCAAGCATTTTAAGAAGCCTAGGCAAAAGCTGCAAGGTTTCTAAGGACATAGCCTTGGGAACCATATTGTGGTGAAGCGTGACTCACAGGGTCATCCCAGATTCAAGGAGTGGAGACTCCATGGGGCTTGAAGCATACTTCATCAGGCCCATCTTTGGAGATTAACACGGTTCCTTTGGGACATGCAGTTGGAGAAGTTTAATTGGTATTCAAGTTGTGGGTCTCTAGTTCAGGGAGAGATCTGGGCTGGGGATCTAGCTGAGAAGACAACCAATACACAATTGGTGATTGAAGCCATAGAGGTAGATGAGATCTCCCAGGGAGAATGTGCAGAGCGCAACAAGAATGAGACCTGGGTAAGAACCTTGAAACACCAACATCTGAAGGGTAAGCAATGGAACAGCAATTCTCGGTCCCCTAAAAGAGCCCAAGAATGTGGGGCTATAGAAGCAGAGAAAACCATGAAATGATATGCTTATATAAGCCAAATGCAACATGTCAAGGAAAGGAAATAGTCAACAGTGCCAAATGCTGCAGAGAGGCAAAGTCACATGGGGCCTGAAAACTATTTTCACCAGATTTGACAATTAGGTGGTCATGGGTGACCTTAGTAGAAATAGTTTCAGGGAATAGAAAAAGCAAAGAAAAAAATAATACAGACTGAAGTGGAATAGACTGTGAATGGTAGCTGAGAGAGACAAGGCAAGAAGCTATCACAAGACATACAGTTGAAGGAAGGTTTGTGTTTTAAGATGCTTAGGGCAAGGGCTCTGGGGTCAGATTGCCTGTTTGCATGGATTTGCATTTCGGCTCTCCTAGCTGCATAACTTAACCTCTCTAACACTCAGTTTTCTCTGAAAAGGTAGCATTTAAGCTGACAGTGGAAGTATGAGCAGGAATCAGTCAGGTAATGGGTTGGGAGAATAAAGTTCTTAGCTGGGGTAACAGCAAGGATGTAAGTGAGTCAGGACCACGCTTGGCTTGTGTGAGGAATAGACGAGTGGGGCCCGCTGGCTGGGGAGGTGGTCAGGGGAGCAGCAGGAGATTGAGCTAAGGAGAAAGGAGTCCGTCTTTCTGGGCTTTATACTTGGGGAAATTTCATTCTAAGGGCAATGGAAGTCATTGGAATATTGTAAACAGAGGAGTGACATTATTTGACACATTTTTAAAAGATCACTCTGCTTTAGAAGTAAACATACACCTACCCAGCAATTCTACTCCCAGATATTCACCCAAAACAAATGAAAACATGCATTCACAAAAAGGCTTGTGTCGAGAATATTCATAACAGTTTTATTCATAATAGCCCAAAACTGGAAACATTCCATATATCCATCAATTTTTTAAAAAATTATAAACACACTGTAATATATTTTTAAGTGGATTATAACTCAGCAATAAAAAGAAATGAATTACTGATACTGCAACAACATATCTCATGATTCCATTTATATGATACTCTGGAATAGGCAAAGCTAACCTACAGTGGAAAAAACTTAGAACAGTGGTTTCCTTGGAGATGAGAGTGGGAGCAGGGATTGCCTGGGGAGGGTAGAAGGCAAATTTCTGAAGGGGGGGTTACTGTTATGCTTGATAAGGGTTAGGGTTACACAGTCAAAACTCAGCAGATGTAAATTTAGGAATTAAATTTTGCATTAAAACAAGACAAAGAACTACTCAAATATTGAACTCCAGTTAACTATATGTAAGCTGAAGTGTTTAGAGGCAAGAATACTGATATCTACAATATCTTTGAAATGCGCCCAACTTAAGATGGACTAGGGACTTCCCTGGCGGTCCAGTGGGTAAGACTCTTCGCTTCCAGTGCAGGGGGCCCGGATTCAATCCCTGGTCAGGGAACTATGGTCCCACATGATGCACAGTGAGGCCAAGAAAACAAAACAAACAAAGAAAAGATGGACTAATGGGTGAATTGAGGGATAGATGGATAGAGAGAAATGTAATAAAGCAAGTATATGTATTATGTGTTGAATTGTATCACCTCGAAATTCATAAAGTCCTAACCCCTAGTATCTCAGAATGTGACCTTATTTGGAGATAGGACCTTTAAAGAGGCAATTAAGGTAAAATAAGATTATATGAGTGGGCCCTAATCCAATATGAGTGGTATCCTTATAAAAAGAAGAGATTAGGAAACAGACAACACAGACTGAGGGACAACCCTGTGAGGACAGACAGAAGGCAGCCACCTGCAAGCCAAGGGGGAGGCCTCAGAACAAACTAACCCTGCCCACACCTTGATTTTGAACCTCTGGCCTTCTGAAACTGTGAGAAAATACATTTTTGTTGTTTAAGCCACTCAGACTGTGGTATTTTGTTATGGCTGCCCTAGCAAACTAATACACATAAGTAAAGTGTTAAAGGTAGAATCTAGGTGCTAGATATGAATGTTCACTACAAAATTATTTCAACTTTGCTGAATTTTTCATAGTCAAATGTTGGGGGAAAGTCACTCTGATCTCTGTGCACACTGGATTTAGGGAACAACTGTGAAAGTTGGGAGGAGGCTAACACAGGGGCCAAAGTGAAGAGTGATGGCAACTTGGACTAAAATGGTGAGAGTGGATTTGGAGAGAAATAGGCAGATTTTATATTTATGTTGGAGATAGAAACAGCAGGGCTGTCTGAGAGATTGGATATAGAATATGAAAAAAACTACAAAATCAAGGATGACTGCTATGTATTTCTACAACTGGGTGGCCAGTGGTATTTACTAAGATGGAAAATATCAGAGGTACAGGAGTAAATCAAATTTTGTTTTGGTCCTGTTAAGCTTGAAATGCCTGTGGGTTATCCAAGTGGTATTGTCAAGTAGTAAGTTAAATATAAAATTTAGAGCTCAGTGGATACAAAACACGTAAACTGCTTAGCACAAGGCCTGATAATTAGTAAGCATAATAAATGCTTAGTATTATTTCCAATTATTTTAATTATTATAGGAGCTGTGATAGAGATAGATCTACTAACATTGTATATTGGTATATTCTGCCTTAGAAAGGAGATAAGATTAAAAACATATAGTTGGTTCTTTGAGAAGATAAACAAAATTGGGAGCTTCAAGATGGCGGAAGAGTAAGACGTGGAGATCACCTTCCTCCCCACAAATACCTCAGAAATACATCTACATGTGGAACAACTCCTACAGAACACCTACTGAATGCTGGCAGAAGACCTCAGACCTCCCAAAAGGCAAGAAACTCCCCACGTACCTGGGTAGGGCAAAAGAAAAAAGAAAAAACAGAGACAAAAGAATAGGGACGGGACCTGCACCAGCGGGAGGGAGCTGTGAAGGAGGAAAGGTGTCCACACACTAGGAGCCCCTTCGTGGGCAGAGACTGCGGGTGGCAGAGTGGGGGAGCTTCGGAGCCACGGAGGAGAGCGCAGCCACAGGGGTGCGGAGGGCAAAGCAGAGAGATTCCCGCACAGAGGAGCGGTGCCGACCAGAACTCACCAGCCCGAGAGGCTTGTCTGCTCCCCTGCCGGGGCGGGCGGGGCTGGGAGCTGAGGCTCAGGCTTCGGTCGAATCGCAGGGAGAGGACTGGGGTTGGCGGCGTGAACACAGCCTGAAGGGGCTAGTGCGCCACAGCTAGCTGGGAGGGAGTCCGGGAAGAAGTCTGCAGCTGCCTAAGAGGCAAGAGACTTTCTCTTCCCTCTTTGTTTCCTGGTGCGCGAGGAGAGGGGATTCAGAGTGCCGCCTAAACGAGCTCCAGAGACGGGTGTGAGCTGCGGCTATCAGGGCGGACCCCAGAGACGGGCAGGAGACGCTAAGGCAGCTGCTGCGGCCACCAAGAAGCCTGTGTGCGAGCACAGGTCACTATCCACACCTCCCCTCCCGGGAAACTGTGCAGCCCGTCACTGCCAGGGTCCCGTGATCCAGGGACAACTTCCCTGGGAGAATGCACGGTGTACCTCAGGCTGGTGCAACGTCACACCGGCCTCTGCCGCCGCAGGCTCGCCCCACATCCGAACCCCTCCCTCCCCCCGGCCTGAGTGAGCCAGAGCCCCCGAAGCAGCTGCTCGTTTAACCCCGTCCTGTCTGAGCGAAGAACAGATGCCCTCAGGTAACCTACACGCAGAGGCGACTCCAAATCCAAAGCTGAACCCCAATAGCTGTGCAAACAAAGAAGAGAAAGGGAAATCTCTCCCAGCAGCCTCAGGAGCAGCGGATTAAATCTCCACAATCAACTTGATGTACCTGCATCTGTGGAACACCTGCATAGACAACGAATCATCCCAAATTGAGGAGGTGGACTTTGGGAGCAACGATATATATATTGTTTTCCCTTTTTCTATTTTTGTGAGTGTGTATGTGTATGCTTCTGTGTGTGATTTTGTCTGTATAGCTTTGCTTTTACCATTTGTCCTAGGGTTCTGTCTGTCCGTTTTTTTGTTTTTGTTTCTAGTACGGTTTTTAGCACTTGTTATCATTGGTGGATTAGTTATTTGGTTTGGTTGCTCCTTTCTTTCTTTCTTTCTTTCTTTCTTTCTTTTTTTATTACTTAAAAAAATTTTTAATAATTATTTTTAATTTTTTTTAATAACTTTTTTAAATTTTATTTTATTATATCTTCTTTCTTTCTTTTCTCCTTTTTATTCTGAGCCGTGTGGACGCCAGGTTCTTGGTGCTCTGGCCAGGCATCAGGGCTGTGCCTCTGAGATGGTAGAGCCAAGTTCAGGACACTGGTCCACAAGAGACCTCCCAGCTGCACGTAGTATCAAACAGTGAAAATCTCCCAGAGATCTCCATCTCAATGCTAAGACCCAGCTCTACTCAACGACCAGCAAGCTACACTGCTGGACACCCTATGCCAAACAACTAGCAACACAGGAACACAACCCCAGCCATTAGCAGAGAGGCTGCCTAAAATCATAATGAGGTCACAGACACCCCAAAAACACACCACCAGATGCAGCCTTGCCCACCAGAAAGACAAGATCCAGCCTCATACACCAGAATACAGGCACTAGTCCCCTGACCAGGAAACCAACACAACCCACTGGACCAACCTTAGCCACTGGGGGCAGACACCAAACACAACTGGAACTACGAACCTGCAGCCTGTGAAAAGGAGACCCCAAACACAGTAAGTTAAGCAAAATGAGAAGACAGAGAAACATACAGCAGATGAAGGAGCAAGGTAAAAACCCACCATACCTAACAAATGAAGAGGAAATAGGCAGTCTACCTGAAAAAGAATTCAGAATAATGATAGTAAAGATGATCTAAATCTTGGAAATAGAAGGGAGAAAATACAAGAAACGTTTAACAAGGACCTAGAAGAACTAAAGAGCAAAGAAACAGTGATGAACAACACAATAAATGAAATTTAAAATTCTCCACAAGGGATCAATAGCAGAATAACTGAGGCAGAAGAACAGATAAGTGACCTGGAAGATAAAATAGTGGAAATAATTACTGCAGAGCAGAATAAAGAATGAAAAGAATTGAGGACAGTCTCAGAGACCTCTGGGACAACATTAAATGCACCAACATTCGAATATTGGGGTCCCAGAAGAAGAAGAGAAAAAGAAAGGGACTGACAAAATATTTGAAGACATTATAGTTGAAAATTTCCCTAATATGGGAAAGGAAATAGTTAATCAGGTCCAGGAAGCACAGAGAGTCCCATACAGGATAAATCCAAGGAGAAACACACCAAGACACATATTAATCAAACTATCAAAAATTAAATACAAAGAAAAAATATTAAAAGCAGCAAGGGAAAAACAAATAACACACAAGGGTATCCCCATAAGGTTAACAGCTGATCTTTCAGCAGAAACTCTGCAAGCCAGAAGGGAGTGGCAGGACATATTTAAAGTGATGAAGGGGAAGAACCTACAACCAAGATTACTCTACCCAGCAAGGATCTCATTCAAGTTTGACAGAGAAATTAAAACCTTACAGAGAATCAAAAGCTAAGAGAATTCAGCACCACCAAACCAGCATTACAACAAATGCTAAAGGAACTTCTCCAGGCAGGAAACACAAGAGAAGGAAAAGACCTACAATAACAAACCCAAAAGAATTAAGAAAATGGTAAAAGGAACATACATATTGCTAATTACCTTAAATGTAAATGGATTAAAAGCTCCAACCAAAAGACATAGACTGGCTGAATGCATACAAAAACAAGACCCGTATATATGCTGTCTACAAGAGACCCACTTCAGACCTAAGGACACATACAGACTGAAAGTGAGGGGACGGAAAAATATATTCCATGCAAATGAAAGCTGGAGTACCAATTCTCATATCAGACAAAATAGACTTTAAAACAAAGACTATTACAAGAGACAAAGAAGAACACTACATAATAATCAAGGGATCGATCCAAGAAGAAGATATAACAACTGTAAATATTTATGCACCCAACATAGGAGCACCTCAATACATAAGGCAAATACTAACAGCCATAAAAGGGGAAATTGAAAGTAACACAATCATAGTAGGAGACTTTAACACCTCACTTTCACCAATGGACAGATCATCTAAAATGAAAATAAATAAGGAAAAGCAAGCTTTAAATGACACATTAAACAAGATGGACTTAATTGATATTTATAGGACATTCCATCCAAAAACAACAGAATACACTTTCTTCTCAAGTGCTCATGGACCATTCTCCAGGATAGATCATATCCTGGGTCACAAATCAAGCCTTCGCAAATTTAAGAAAATTGAAATCATATCAAGTAACTTTTCCAACCACAATGCTATGAGACTGCATACCAATTACAGGTAAAAATCTGTACAAACTACAAACACATGGAGGCTAAAGAATACACTACTTAATAACCAAAAGATCACTGAGGAAATCAAAAAATACCTAGAAACAAGTGACAAGGAAAACACGATGACCCAAAACTTATAGGATGCAGCAAAAGCAGTTCTAAGAGGGAAGTTTATAGCAATACAATCCTACCTTAAGAAACAAGAAACATCTCAAATAAACAACGTAATCTTACACCTAAAGCAATTAGAGAAAGAAGAACAAAAAACCTCCAAAGTTAGAAGAAAGAAAGAAATCATAAAGATCAGATCAGAAATAAATGAAAAAGAAATGAAGGAAACGATAGCAAAGATCAATAAAACTAAAAGCCAGTTCTTTGAGAAGATAAACAAAATTGCTAAACCATTAGCCAGACTTATCAAGAAAGAAAGGGAGAAGACTCAAATCAATAGAATTAGAAATGAAAAAGGAGAAGTAACACCTGACACTGCAGAAATACAAAGGATCATGAGAGATTACTACAAGCAAATATATGCCAATAAAATGGACAACCATGAAGAAATGGACAAATTCTTAGAAAAGCACAACCTCCTGAGACTAAACCAGGAAGAAATAGAAAATATGAACAGACCAGCCACAAGCACTGAAATTGAAACTGTGATTAAAAATCTTCCAAGAAACAAAAGCCCAGGACCAGATGGCTTTACAGGCGAATTCTATCAAACATTTAGAGAAGAGCTAACACCTATCCTTCTCAAACTCTTCCAAAATATAGCAGAGTGAGGAACACTCCCAAACTCATCCTACGAGGCCACCATCACCCTGATACCAAAACCAGACAAAGATGTCACAAAGAAAGAAAACTACAGGCCAATATCACTGATGAACATAGATGCAAAAATCCTCAACAAAATACTGGCAAACAGAATCCAACAGCACATTAAAAGGATCATACACCATGATCAAGTGGGGTTTATCTCAGGAATGCAAGGATTCTTCAGTATATGCAAATCAATCAATGTGATACACCATATTAAAAAATTGAAGGAGAAAAACCATGTGATCATCTCAATAAATGCAGAGAAAGCTTTACACAAAACTCAACACCCATTTATGATAAAAACCCTCCAGAAAGTAGGCATAGAGGGAACTTATCTCAACATAATAAAGGCCATACATTACAAACCCAAAGCCAACATCGTCCTCAATGGTGAAAAACTGAAACCATTTCCACTAAGATCAGGAAAAAGACAAGGTTGCCCACTCTCACCACTATTATTCAACATAGTTTTGGAAGTTTTAACGACAGCAATCAGAGAGGAAAAAGAAATAAAATGAATCCAATCGGAAAAGAAGAAGTAAAGCTGTCACTGTTTGCAGATGACATGATACTGTACTTAGAGAATCCTAAGGATGCTACCAGAAAACTACTAGAGCTAATCAATGAATTTGGTAAAGTAGCAGGATACATAATTAATGCACAGAAATCTCTTGAATTCCTATGCACTAATAATGAAAAATCTGAAGGTGAAATTAAGAAAACACTCCCATTTACCATTGCAACAAAAAGAGTATAATATCTAGGAATAAACCTACCTAAGGAGACAAAAGACCTGTATGCAGAAAATTATAAGACACTGATGAAAGAAATTAAAGATGATACAAATAGATGGACAGATATACCATGTTCTTGGATTGGAACAATTGACATGGTGAAAATGACTATACTACCCAAAGCAATCTACAGATTCAATGCAATCCCTCTCAAACTACCACTGGCATTTTTCACAGAACTAGAACAAAAAATTTCACAATATTTATGGAAACACAAAAGACCCCGAATAGCCAAAGCAATCTTGAGAAAGGAAAACGGAGCTGGAGGAGTCAGGCTCCCTGACTTCAGACTATACTACAAAGCTACAGTAATCAAGACAGTATGATACTGGCACAAAAACAGAAATATAGATCAATGGAACAGGATAGAAAGCCCAGAGATAAATCCATGCACATATGGTCAACTTATCTTTGATAAAGGAAGCAAGAATTTACAGTGGAGAAAAGCCTCTTCAGTAAGTGGTGCTGGGAAAACTGGACAGCTACATGTAAAAAAATGAAATTAGTACACTCCCTAACACCATACACAAAAATAAAATCAAAATGGATTAAAGACCTAAACATAAGGCCAGACACTATCAAACTCTTAGAGAAAAAAAATAGGAAAAACACTCTGACATAAACCACAGCAAGATCTTTTTTACCCACCTCCTAGAGTAATGAAAATCAAATCAAAAATAAATGAATGAGACCTAATTAAACTTCAAAGCTTTTGCACAGCAAAGGAAAACATAAACAGGACGAAAAGACAACCCTCAGAATGGGAGAAAATATTTGCAAATGAAACAACAGACAAAGAATTAATTTCCAAAATATACAAACATCTCGTGGAATTCAATATTAAAAAAACAAACAATTCAATTAAAAATTTAGGTGGAAGACCTAAATAGACATTTCATCAAAGAAGACATACAGATGGCCAAGAGGCACATAAAAAGATGCTCAACATCACTAATTATTAGAGAAATGCAAATCAAAACTACAATGAGGTATCACCTCGTGCCAGTCAGAATGGCCATCATCAAAAAATCTACAAACAGTAAATGCTGGAGAGGGTGTGGAGAAAAGGGAACCCTCCTGCACTGTTCGTGGGGATATAGATTCATACAGCCACTATGTAGAACAGTATGGAGGTTACTTAAAAAACTAAAAATAGAATAACCATATGATCCAGCAATCCCACTACTGGGCATATACCCTGAGAAAACCATAGTTCAAAAAGAGACATTGTACCACAATGTTCATGGCAGCACTATTTACAATAGCCAGGACATGGAACCAACCTAAATGTCCATTAACAGATGAATGGGTAAAGAACATTTGGCACATATATACAATAGAATATTACTCAGCCATAAAAAGACACGAAATTGAGTTATTTGTAGTGAGGTGGATGGACCTAGAGTCTGTCATACAGAGTGAAGTAAGTCAGAAAGAGAAAAACAAATACTGTATGCTAACACATATATATGGAATCTAAAAAAAAAAAAACAAACTGGTAATGATGAACCTAGTGACAGGGCAGGAATAAAGATGTAGACATAGAGAATGGACTTGAGGACACGGTGGGGGAGGGGAAAGCTGGGGGAAGTGAGAGTAGCATCTATCTATATACACTACCGAATGTAGAATAGTTGGCTGGTGAGAAGCAGCAGCATAGCACAGGGAGATCAGCTTGGTGCTTTGTGACCACCTAGAGGGGTGGGATAGGGAGGGTGGGAGGGAAGCTCAAGAGGGAGGGGATATGGGGACATGTGTATGCATATGGCTGATTCACTTTGTTGTACAACAGAAATTAACACAGTACTGTGAAGCAATTATACTCCAATAAAGATCTATTTAAAAAATATATATATATATATATAGTTAAATCTGAGCTGCTATGTGAAATGGTTAATATAAAGCACATGAACGAGATCCTGCACTGAATAAGACAGGGCTGAGAGAGAGCTCGGTATGTCCTGCTGTCTCATCCACCCCTCAGGCAACGTCACTTCCTCTGGTCACCTCAGAGAAATGAGAATTTATTCTCCATTAAATAACTCATTATAATGTTTAATAACTGCTTTTTTTTTCTATTTGAATTTGTCTAAAAATAATGAGAGCTCAAATTATTGGCTCCAGAATGCAGCTTCTTAAAATCTTAATATATGGTATGACTATGTTTATGTTTACCTGATATGCCAGAGTGTCTGGATGGATTTGCATTTCATTATTCTTGGATGCAAAAAATTTAATTCATTTTATACATCTTTATTAGAATTTCATATTCTTCATCAGATACAGCACACAGATAGAGCCCCTAGATTAACCATGTAGGCAGGAAAATTGGGGGGAAAAATGAAAACCTGTCATCTATGTCATTATCTCAGCACTAAGTCTTTAAGGAGTAGGAAAAGTGTCATTCAGAGCATCCCTGCAATTGTCTGAGCTGCATCAGTACCACCAGCTGTCTGACACGATCATTTGGAGCTTGCTGAAACTTGCATGTTTTCTCTCCCATCTATGCATCCCCTCCCTCTCCTTGGTGGAAACAAGACCAGTGTTTGTTCAAACTCAACAGAAAATAGTAGCAAGCACCATCTTGGTTTGGCTTTTCTTTTCATGGTAACAGCTAATAACTCACTTGAGAGCTTGACAAAGGGCTAGGCACCATGCTAAGTGCCACTTCATTCAACCTTCCTCACAGCGGTCCCATGAGGTGGTATCTATTATTATCCACATTTTACAGATGAGGTATCTGATGCTCCAAGAGGTTAAGTAATCTGCCCAACTAGCAAGTAAGGGAATTGGAGTTCAAAAGAAGTCAGATGATCGATAGAGAAAAATCTTCTAACTGCTGTGTCTTCAGCATCACTGATGGGAATGACTCAGGAGCCCAGAGGGTAAGGAGGGTTGGCTGATCCTCCTGAATCCTCAACGACAGCCATGAAGCTACACAGCTCCTGTTCTGCCTCTGAGGACACAGCTGAATGAGTAGCCTCTGCTCTGTATGAATTCGGAGGCTTCCCTGGCAAGTCCCCCTCCACAGAGCCCCAAACCTGCCTAACTCTCAGCTCATGTCTGTAGTGATTTTACCAGGGCATAAACCTTCACATGTCCCCATGAAAATGAAGCTGAACACAAATACCCCTTCAGAAAGTAAAGGTGGCTTAAATTCACACTAATCTAGACGTGACATGTGTTGGTTAGATTTAGCTATTGGAGACTGCAGAGAAAGAGCAGCTCACTATAAAGGGGCATGGAGGGACCTGGAGAATATTCAGAAATAAGCATGTAGGCTCTGACGTCAAACTTCACTTACCAAGTTGCTGATTGTCAATCAACCCATTCCAAGAAAGAATTAAAGGTGATGTACACTGGCCCCCTACCTATTCTTTCCACTCTGGAGCCTCACAATCTAATGTATGGGACTTCACACACAAAACCAAGCTCCCACCTTGCCTCCTGTCTCTCTTGTTGCTATTTATATGCAATTTATATTGATAAGCTAGTTATTTGAAGAAATGAGTCCATTTCTTGGCAAAATCTATTTATACAACTGGTATAAATCAGCGCTTCTCCAGGGCTTCGTCCCACGCCGCTCCACTGTACACAGAGAGAGCAGCATTTTCCTCACGACGTGGAGAATGGTGATCACAGGTGGGAAACTCTGTCCCACTGGCTTATTCAGACCTTGTCTAAGAAGTCCCGCGCAGCCATTAACTGTTTATTCCTGAAGAGGCTTCAAGAAAGGACTGATAAAGAGATTTGCCTGGGAGTACTGGGGTAATCTTATTATTTAAGTCACAAAATCAAGTTAACGCCAACAAAGTATTATAAAGGTTTATTTGCTTACTTTATTTTCCACATTAAACTAGAGCTGGATTGAGGGGCAACCCAGCCAGAGAGCTGTCCCAAACACCAATCTAAAAAGGGAGCCAGAAAACACCTACTACTACAACCTCGCCAAGATGTGGTAAGATGGAAGAAATGCGTATTGACCTGACTACTTTTAGAATACTGAATATGAACGGAAGGAACACTGTCACCTAGAAAGGAGGGAAAGAATCAAAGGGACAAGTTAAACTGCCTTCTAAGGAGGTGGGAAGTGTTAGCCCCAGGGTTTTTGCTTTGCGCAAATTTGGGTCCAGAGCTGAACTGCTCCGGACTACAGAGAAGAGGCAGAGTGCTCTTACCAAATAGCACTCTGATTCCTCTCTCTCTGTTTGAAGGAATGCCAAATTATTCCTTTGCCCAGGGGAGCCACCAGTCTTGGTGTGGCCCTGGGGGAAGAGCCACATGTAGACATGGGTTGTACCTGTTTTGTTCGGTACAGTTCGCTAAGCGTCTAGCTCAGTGCCAGCCAGAGCACTCACCCTAGAGGCATGCCATGGCTCTTCTCCAGGGGGTGCTATTCACAGAGTGTACAGGCACTGTGTTCAGCCTCACAGATGGTGCACCACCTTTAGGGCTGCATATAGTGGCCTCTGAGATTTGTTGGTTGACCTACTGAATGAAAAAATGACATCTAGATGGAGGAGGCATTAACTTTTTCTCACCACTCTTTTCCCCACGTTCACTTCATTGTCTTTATTTAGTCTCATGCTTCCTTTTTTTTTTTTTTAAACATCTTTATTGGAATATAATTGCTTTACAATGGTGTGTTAGTTTCTGCTTTATAACAAAGTGAATCAGCTATACATATACATATATCCCCATATCTCTTCCCTCTTGCATCTCCCTCCCTCCCACCCTCCCTATCCCACCCTCTAGGTGGTCACAAACCACCGAGCTGATCTCCCTGTGCTATGCGACTGCTTCCCGCTAGCTATCTATTTGACATTTGGTAGTGTATATATGTCCATGCCACTCTCTCACTTTATCCCAGCTTACCCTTCCCCCTCCCGGTGTCCTCAAGTCCATTCTCTAGTAGGTCTGCATCTTTATCCCCGTCCTGCCCCTAGGTTCTTCATGACCATTTTTTTTTGTTTAGATTCCATATATATGTGTTAGCATACAGTATTTGTTTTTCTCTTTCTGACTTACTTCACTCTGTATGACAGACTCTAGGTCCATCCACCTCACTACAAATAACTCAATTTTGTTTCTTTTTATGGCTAATATTCCATTGTATATACGTGCCACATCTTCTTTATCCATTCATCTGTCGATGGACACTTAGGTTGCTTACATGTCCTGGCTATTGTAAATAGAGTTGCAATGAACATTGTGGTACATGATTCTTTTTGAATTATGGTTTTCTCAGGGTATATGCCCAGTAGTGGGATCGCTGGGTCGTATGGTAGTTCTATTTTTAGTTTTTTAAGGAACCTCCATACTGTTCTCCATAGTGGCTGTATCAATTTACATTCCCACCAACAGTGCAAGAGGGTTCCCTCTTCTCCACACCCTCTCCAGCATTTACTGTTTGTAGATTTTTTGATGATGGCCATTCTGACCGGTGTGAGATGATATCTCATTGTAGTTATGATTTGCATTTCTCTAATGATTAAGGATGTTGAGCATTCTTTCATGTGTTTGTTGGCAATCTGTATATCTTCTTTGGAGAAATGTCTATTTAGCTCTTCTGCCCATTTTTGGATTGGGTTGTTTGGTTTTTTGATATTGAGCAGCATAGTCTCATGCTTTCTTAATTTGACTTGAGGAGGGCTGGACCGCTCTTTCTACCTCCAGTCTCCTGTGTTAATTCATTCTACTCAGTAGGGGTAAGCTCTCTAGAGTAAGACCAGATCATGCCACTTCCTTCCTTAAAAGCCTCTGATGGCTTTTCATTGCCAGTGGAAAGGCCAAAATTCTTAGCATGGAAAATAAGACCCCCTGTGAGTGGTCCCAAGTTGAGGAGTCCAGTATCATCTCTTACTACTTCCTCCTTTTTTGCTCTGCACTCCAGCCATTGCCAGTGGTCAGATTCACTCTATGCTTTCTCACTTGAGGACCCTGCACATGCTACTCCCTCTACCATGGATAACATTTTCCCCTTTTCCACTATTGGTATGGATTTTCCACGAGTATATCTTTAAAAATAAATAGTTTTGCCAAATTATTATAGATTTTTTCATAAACTTTTAGTTTTAGAATAGTTGCAGATTTACAGAAAAGTTGCAAACATAGTACAGAGAGTTCCCATACACTACACTCAGTCTCCCCTGTTATTAACATCTTTTGCTAGCATGATGCATTTGGCACAACTAATTAACCAATATTGATACCTTATTATTTTTTTCTTTTTTTATTGAAGTATAGTTAATTTACAATGTTGTGTTAATTTCAAGTGTACAGCAAAGTAATTCAGGTATATATATATATATATATATATATATATATATATATATTCTTTTCCAGATTCTTTTCCATTATAGATTATTATCAAGATATTGAGTATAGTTCCCTGTGTTATACAGTAGGTCCTTGTTGTTTACCTGTTTTATATACAGTGGTGTGTATATGCTAATCCCAACCTCCTAATTGATCTCTCCCTCCCCACCCCCACCCCCACCCCAGACTATCCCCTTTGGTAACCATAAGTTTCCTTTCTATGTCTGTGAGTCTATTTCTTTTTATAAATAAGTTTATTTGATGATACCTTATTATTAACTAGAGTCCATACTTTATTCAGATTTCTTTAGCTCTTACTAATGTCTTTTTTCTGTTCCAGCATCCTATCCAGGATATCACTTTACTATTAATTATGATATCTCCTGAGGCTCCTCTAGGTTATGACAGTTTCATAAACTTTCCTCGTTTTTGATGGCCTTGACAGTTCTGAGGACCACTGGACAGATATTTTGTACAATGTCCATCTACTAGAATTTGTCTGGTGTTGTTTTCATGGTTACACAGGAGTTACGAGTTTTGGGGAGGAAGACCACAGAGTGCCACTCTCATTACATGATATCAAGAATAAATGCTATCAACATGTCTGTTAATATCAAATCACTGTTAATGTTCACCTTGATCACCTGGCTGGGACAGTGTTTGCCAGGTTTCTCTTTGTAAAGTTACTCTGCACATTCTCCATACTGTGATCTTTGGAAGGAAATCACTACATGAAGCTCACATCCAAGGGGCTGGGACATTATGCTCCACCTCCTTGAGTAGGAAGCATCTACATAAATTATCAATTGAGATTTTTTAAAACATTTTGTTCTCTTGGATACCTATTTTTACTCACAGGTTTCTAATAACCAGTTTGGCTTATTCTCAGTGGATTGTTATGACTTTGGGTAGTCACAGAATTAGGATAAAAGGTACATATATGGTTCAGTTTTCTAACTTCCTTTCTAAGGCCTAGCTTCTAAACTGGAATTACTTGTTACATTTTAAATATATAATTTATAGTCTTTAATCTTTACAGATGATAAAGAATACCACCTTGGGCTTCCCTGGTGGCACAGTGGTTGAGAATCTGCCTGCCAATGCAGGGGACACGGGTTCAAGCCCTGGCCTGGGAAGATCCCACATGCCGCGGAGCGACTAGGCCCGTGAGCCACAATTGCTGAGTCTGCGCGTCTCTAGCCTGTGCTCCGCAACAAGAGAGGCCGCGATAGTCAGAGGCCCGCGCACCGCGATGAAGAGTGGCCCCAGCTCGCCGCAACTAGAGAAAGCCCTCGCACAGAAACGAAGACCCAACGCAGCCAAAAATAAATAAATAAATAAACAAACAAATAAATAAATTTTTTTTAAAAAGAATACCATCTATTCTTTAGAAAGAGAAGAAGCAAAAGACTTGAAATGTTAATGATTCAGGTTAGCAGAAAGTGAAAATTATTGATAAACTGGACACTATTGTTTTACATATATCTGCCTAGATGGTAGAGGAATTCTTAAAGTTGCACAAATACTTTCTGACCATCCAAGGGCAATTCAGTGCACTTTCAAGAATTTGTTCTTATGTTCCCCAAGTCCCATTCCAGTACATGTTATTATTTGTGTATCATGATCTAGAGCAGAAAGGGGTAACTTTCCTTCATGAGTGCCTGCCCTGTATGTTCTTCAGTTAATATACTTTACTAAAATAAAGAATTTGCCACTGTCTGTTATCAGATTCAGACAGAGTATTCTGTTCTTGAATTGGCGTGTCTTTGGAGTAAACATCTCTTGGCAAAACATTTGTGTTTGTAAAACCTTTGTGTTTGAAAAACAGAAAAACCTACCACCCAAAAAGAATCTTATTTTAGCCTCCCATAAAAATCGGCTTAATAAAATGCAGCAAAGTACATTTAAGCAGTAACTAGTTCAACACTAGTTGTTTCCCTGAATTCAACTAGTTTTTTCCCAAGCTAACTTATGTGTAGTTAAGGCCTAAATCTAGATCCTTTTAGATTTACAGTAAAGTTTCTTTCCCTAAGTACTTCCAATAACTAAACAGTTAAGACATGGTTCACATGGCCTGAGTTTGATCGCTGGAATCTCCCTAAAAGTGCTTTCCCTGGGGCAGAATTTCCCTGAGAAAATAAAAGAACAAAAGAAATGAAGTCAAACTTTATTTTGGAATTTCTGTATTGGTAATGAAAGGGAGCTATTAATCACAGAAAGTAGGTCTTCAAGTTGAATTCTGTAAAACAGAACTGCATGGTACTTGTAAATTTAAAATACAGAAAGCAAACAAGCCATTGGCAGTAGAATGAATGATTTGGAAGCTTCACATTAGTCATTTTATATGATTTTGAAGTGACCAACCATAAGAGGTATATTATGACTGCCCAATTATTTCCTTATATTCTGAACAGGTGACTGTGGATATGTCCCAAGCATGCACGGCATGGGAGCCAACACCACCAGGACTATGTGAGGGCCTGCTAACAATTCTTCCCAGCAAGAAGAGTCACCCTGGAAAGCTATACACATCTATATGGGTTGATATGAAGGGAGAACTACAGCTACTACACTTACAAAACAGTACACAAAATAATACCTAGTTTTTGGTAAAATATAGAGCTAGAGTATAAATGTCTATATATGCCCCAAAAAGGTATGGAAAGATATATACACCAAAATTCTAACAGTGCTGAATAGTAAGAGAGTGAACGATTTTTATTTTCCTCTTGTACTTTATTACAGTTTCTGAATTTTTCTAGTAGTATTTTTTTTAACTTTTTTTAAAAAAAAGATACACCCAAACATACCTTTTCTCTTTCCTGCTGGAATTTTATTTCTTTTTTACAGTCATATTTCTCTTAACACTCTGCAAGTGCAACACTTACTATCATACCCTTCACTATTTGTAACTAAGTGGAAGGAATTCAGACTCTTTGAAAAAAAAAAACATATTGATGATATGATATCTAATGGTGACAAGGATCAACTGGAGGCCACATAGAAAAATTAAAATTCCATTTGTTTGGTTTTTTTTCCTAGAAGAATTTTTAAAGGCCCTTTAAGGTTTATATAACAATCTGGCTATACATGAAATTGTTGTATTTACAGTATCTGTTATCATTGGTGGTCATAAACATAACTTGATTTTTTTCCAACAGAAAGAAAAGTATGCAGTGTTCTCTAGTTAATTCACATAACTAAACACCTCGAAATCTCCTGGAACTGATAAAGTTTATCAGAAACCCTCTCGTAGGAATGAAGGGAAGTTTATGCATTTAACAGGCATAAGTTCTCATATTCAGAGTATTTTTTTAAACTTGTAAAATACAGTGGTTTCTGGCAACAAAACTTTAATAAGCATTGACTTTGATGGTGCATAAGGAAGGATACTGGTAGTTACAAGAGAAAAATATGCTCTTCATATGCCCTTGACTGCTTCTTCTCTGGGCACAGGTCATTCCATGAATCAGACACACAGTTGCACGAGGGATGGGCATGCACAAAGTTGGGGGAGGGGCAAGGGATGGTCAGGGAGACAACCACATAACCAACCAGAGTCAACTGGGTAATGTTCCAGACAATCTGAATACTTCATTGAATGCAGAAAACCACAATATGGAAGTTGAGAACACAGGTTCTAGTACAGTGATTCAACATGTAGTGTGCACGCAAATCACCCAAAGGAGCTAGAGTGTGCCCAAGAATTTGCATTTTTAATAAGTTCACAGATATTGTTGATGCTGCTGGTCTGTGGGTCACACTTTGAGAATAAACAGAATCAGGTGTCTCAAGTACGGTCTCCACCACTTACTGACTACCCGACAGCAAGCAAGCAAATGTGCTAATCCCTTGCCAGCTCAGTCAACTCTGTGAAATGGGGTCCTAATAGTCCCTGCCTCACGGTACTGTTGTAAGGATTAAATGAGAGGTGTCATCTAAGGCTCTTGGCAAAATACTCAATAAACATCAGCTATTTTTTTTTTTGTCTTAACTGTAGTTTTGATATTATTATTCCTCCTTTTTTTTTACCATCTTTATTGGACTATAATTGCCTTACAATGGTGTGTTAGTTTCTGCTTTATAACGAAATGAATCAGCTATACATATATATATATATATCCCCATATGTCTTCCCTCTTGCATCTCCCTCCCTCCCATCCTCCCTATCCCACCCCGCTAAGTGGTCACAAAGCACAGAGCTGATCTCCCTGTGCTATGGGGAAGGGTAAGCTGGGACAAAGTGAGAGAGTGGCATGTACATATATACACTACCAAATGTAAAACCAATAGCTAGTGGTAAGCAGCCACATAGCTATTACTATTAATATTAATATTGTTTTGATAGTTTATCTAACCCCACAAAGCAGTTGAGGACACTGAGGCCCCAAGAGATTGAGTGACTGTCACATGGTTCCCGAGCCAATGACCAGTACAGCTGGGCTGTGGACCCCGAGCTTTCGGGCACTCTCACAACACCAGACTGAGCGTGCCCTGAGATATCTTGCAGAGGCTGAGCATTTTTCAGCTGGTCTCAAACCCATCATCTTCATGTTGGAAATAAATACAAAAACCAGCCTCCAAAGGACATGAGCATCTAATAAAGCTGACTAACAACAACCTTGCACCGCTCCTGCCAGATTGAAAGAGAACATACAGTACTGGGTTATCAAAACAGGAAACCAAGGCCGTGCTGAATGAAGAAACTGTTAAAGGCCCTAATAACTGAGGTGCTGGCATTACCCATATTTCTGGAGAAGGCAAGGAATCTGGCTGACATTAAACACATCCCTTAACCTCCAGGAACACGTAAGGGGGCCAATTCACAGTCACAATATAAGCCTCCAACAGGACGCTTGGGATAACACAAGGTTATTGTCAGAGCATTGCCTGCCTTTGGCCTGCTGAGAAAGAAAGAATTCCTTAACTTTGGCTTTAATAAAGTGCACAATTACGCATTTTAGAAGAACAGAACAAACCTCCTTTCCCCAGCCAATAGAATGTGATGTGCTTTTCAATAAACCTGCTGAGAAGGGCAATAAATCCTAGCCTGGTTGTAATACTATGTCTAAGCTGAAAAACAAGGAATAAGATGCTCTTCTCAAGTCTCCAGTCAGCTTTCCGCTTTGGGAAATTGGGACATTAGGGAGAAACAGAGATCCTTAGAACATTTTCTTCAAGGCAGATCTGAAAGGAAGATTATTAAGAATAACTTCAGAACATTCGGAAGATTCCAGTAATCTTTACATAAGCTCAGAAAATTGCTTTGAATTTTACTGAATTGACAATTTACTTCCTAGAATTATTATGAGGATTCATTTGATTAATATATAGAAAGAGCTTAATACAGACCCTAGCACATAGTAAGTGCTCTATAAGTGTTTGCTGTTATATTAATAATTAGGAATTATTATGATGATTTGGTATTATTATAAAGTCACAGGGTTTACAGGTTGGTTCAGATCTCTGTGACTCTCATGACTATGTGAGGTAAAGAAATTTGCTCCCCCAATGGACTAAAATAGGGAGAGAAAGAGAATGATTGAGGGGAAAATAAATATTTTGACAATAAAAGTTTTATTAAACATGGAAACAATCCTTTTTATGAAGAACTGAATTTAGTGTTTTGGGTGGGAGAGTGGTTGTTTTGTTTTCATGAGTTAACATAGTCTATGGAGAAACATTCAGGACTTTTCAAAACCACAGTCGAAGGATTTTAACCTGAGATAGTCAGAATATGCACACAAACACACAAGTAGGAAGTATCACATGTCTTTTTTTCTTACTTTCTAGTTCATCAAAATCAGGTTAGTTAATAGTGAAATAATCATCTCACGAAATATTTTTCTACCATATTTATTTCACTAATTGTAATTTTTGTTTTATAATTTTTAAAGTATTCTTAAAATTTTTAAGAATACTTAACTTTATTTATTTATTTATTTATTATTTTTGGCTGTGCCGGGTCTTAGTTGTGGCTTGTTGTGGCATGCGGGATCTTTAGTTGTGGCATGCGGACTTCTTAGTTGCAGCATGTGGACTCAGTTGGCATGCGGACTTAGTTGCGGCATGCATGTGGGATCTAGTTCCCCGACGAGGGATCGAACCCAGGCCCCCTGCATTGGGAGCACGGAGTCTTACCCACTGGACCACTGGGGAAATCCCACTAACTATAATTTTTTAATGTGCCCTGACATCTTACTGAGTTCTGAATGACCATCTGTATTATTATTTTTGAACTGGACAGTCCCACCTATTCATGGTACTAGGGCCCAAATGCACGTATTTTAATATAGTGTTGGAAATACAAAATTATGCAGCTATTCGTGAGGGTAGCATAAATACGATCCCAGGCGAGTCAAAAAGTATGCTGATGGAGTTTATCCTCCACCTCAGCTGGCTCCTACTGACCCAAAACACACTCTCCTCCATGTCCCATACAGTCCCCTAACTTCCTACAAGGGGTGACTCTGAAACCGAAGCATTAGGTAGGATTGTGGTTAAATATTTTGTTTTATCTTAACTTAGGTAACATAATTTCATACAATAATAAGTAGAAGTCAAGAGAGGGGAGGGAATTCCCTGGTGGTCCAGTGGTTAGGACTCGGCCCTTTCACTGCAGTGTCCCAGGTTCGATCCCTGGTTGGGGAACTAAGATCCCCCAAGCCGTGCAGTGCGGCCAAAAAGGAAAAAGAAGGGGGGATAAAAAGAGAGAGAAAGATGGGGGAGGGGAGCCAAGATTTAATGTTAACTACAGCCCCTGGAAAAGAAGTCCACCTTAGATAAACTTGTTCTTTGTTCTCCACCATACTTCTTCCATGGCAAATTTATGTCTTAGACCAACATGTTCTGTTAGTGGAGGATGTAGACACCTTTCCCGTTCCACTCTGCCGTAAAGGCAAGCACCTTTTGTTTTGAAGCCTACTGACTGGTTACATCAGGTACAAAGTGTTATCAAATTAACCTAGCTCTCAATGCTACTTTCCCCAGGAAGAAAAACTTTGAGGAAATCAAAACAGCAGCAGGTTATCCAGGCAAATACTTATTTAGCTGTCATTAGCTCTTGGTGGGAGTCCAAATTCTACCACTAAGGGCAAAAGAAGGCAACATTATTTCTCAACTTCATCTTCTGAATTCTTACTAACAAAAAGGACTTTTTTATTCTTCGTTAAAGCTTAGGAGGAAATAGTGATATATCTTTGATCACTATAATGCTTTACTTACAGAATACAATAAAGAAATTTCTCAAATAGAAAAATACAGTGTGATCTTCATCTACAAATAGAATTATGTCCTTCATAGCAGAATTCAGGCAGATCAGCTAGCTAATTCTGGTCCAAATCACAGTGATTCATTACATAAAAATTCATGAAAGGAACAAATTTTCTTTCTCTAGAAGGCTTCCAGGCCATCTGTCTCAAAGCTCCACTAATAGTTCTGTATTTCAGAGCTTAGGATGCCCTAAGCTCTGAAAGACCAGTGGCTGGGCAGTAATGTAGTGCCACCTAGCTTCCCTCCTGAGGGATATTTGTCCATCACTAGATGTTCTCAAATGCCTACAGAAACTAGATTGGATTCAGAAATGTGCTAAGGCTTTATGAGGCAGAAATAGAGAAAGAAAATTTCTCCTTTCATATTCCTGCAAAGACAACTGACCATCAGAGGTAGACCCTGGATTTAGGCAAGATCTTCTACAATCTAGAAGTCCCACCATCCTATCTAGCCTTTCCCCACCCCATCACCCCTACACTCTGCAGGAGGAGAATGCGTATTGTAGCATATACAGTGCTTATGGTGATGACTACCCACATCGTGTATTCCTCCTAACCACCTCAACATATGCCATCAATATTCCCACCTCTGTTGTAAATGCTTTCCCCAGACTGAAGTTTCCTCCCCATTAATTCTTCCTTTCAAATCCTTCCAATTTTTCAAACCCCACTTCTTTTATGCAGTCTTCCCTAACTATACCAAACTCCAATAATAATTTCATCTCTGAGTTACATTGTGTTTTCAGTTCTTCCTTGTGTCTTTTGTTACTCTGCATGGACTTCCTTGCCCATTCCAGTCGTGTACCTGGAGTCTCCTACTCATCCTTCAAGACTCAACTCTGCTCTCTACACTGTTCTTGACCACACACACTCCCTCCTTCAGACAAACTGAGATACTGCCTCCTTGGAGCACATACCTCTGTTAGGGAACTCATTTTTTTTCCTCACCCTATTAGAATCTAAGCAGGGACTGTGTTTTAGTCTTCTGCTTTAAAATAATCATTGATACATTGTTGTTGAATTAATAAATGGTTGAAAGAATGAAATAAAGCCTTTTAATTATTTCATGTGTTACTGCTCACTGTTTCTCCAACTAGTCTACATTTCCTGGGGAAAGACTATATCTTTTAGTCTTTCTATTGCTATAATCCTGAACACAATGACAGACCCCTGCCTAATCCCTTGTGACCTTATCAAAAACAAAAACAAAAACCCTGCATTTCCCTCGTGAATTGACTTTCCCACTCTCTGAAATAGTCTCCTCTTTCCTCACATCGATACTACCATTCTCATTCCCAACTAAAGACTTTGCTTCTTTTTAAAAAATTTTATTGATGTATAGTGGATTTACAATGTTATGCTAATTTCTGCTATACAGCAAAGTGATTCAGTTGTTCATATATATACATATTCTTTTTCATTATGTTTTTTGAATATTGAATACAGTTCCCTGTACTATACAGTAGGACCTTGTTGTTTATCCATCCTGTATATAATAGTTTGCATCTGCTAATCCCAAACTCCCAATCCTTCCCTCCCCAACGTCCTCTCCCCCTTGACAACCACAAGTCTGTTCTCCATATCATTGAGTAGAGATGTTGCTTCTTATTTCACTGAAAGGTAGAAGCAATCAGGGTTTCTGGCAGTATAGTTGACCAGAAACTGTAAAACCTGCCTTCTACATAATATCTAAAAATGCTTGATAAAGTATTTTTTAAAACCCTTTGCAAATCATTGGTGAAATGGCAGGAAAATTAGGGAAATGAGCGGAGGAAAGAAATAAGATGGGAGAGAAATGAAGCACACAAGACATGCTAGGCATGTACCTTTGGCTTCATTGCTGAGGAAGGACTGGAGATAAAACCTATGGTGGCCCACGACATGGGAGCAGGTGGGAGGTCTGTCCACAGAAATCCAAGACACAGTCTATTCTCAACGCATTAGCCAGAGTGATCATTTTAAAGGGTCGTTCAACTCCTCACAAGGCTCCAATGACTCCTTATTTCCTTGAGAGTAGAATCCCAGGCCCTTAAAGGCTCTCTGTGACCTGAGGCTCTTCTTCCCTACTTGAACTCCCTCTTGTTTCTCTCCCTCTCTCTTCTTCCTCTCCAGCCACACTGGCCTTCTTCCTCTTCCTTATGCTATTGATATCCCGGATATAAATAGCCATACTATTGTCTACATCGGTTCCTTAACTCTTTCTATTTCCCTTTCCGGTTCCCTAAACTTCATGTGACTTATCCCTCACTTCATTCAGCTCAGCACTCAATATAACATCCCAGAAAGGCATTCCCTGATTGCATTATAAAAAAAAGAGACACCCCTCACCCTTCACTCTCCATCCTCTTACCCAGCTTTATCTTGCTTCACAGTGCTATCATTGCCTGAAATTACACTTCAAATTTTTATTAAGTATTTATTACCTGTCTTCCCCATCTGAATGTGAACTTTATGAGGGAAGAGACTTTCTCTTTCTCACTTACATCAATAAACCAATCCTAGGCTGGGCCAGAAGAGAGGGGTGCTTTATTCACACATAATTTTTCAGAGCGGTAGGGACTTTGGAAGAAAGATGGCACCAAGGGAGGTGTATTCGTCATTGTGAAATAACTGCTATGATATACAACCCCCGAAGTTCAGGAACTTAACACAGTAAAGGTTTATTCCTTGCTCAGATGGAAGTCCTCACAGGTGTTCCTAGTCAGATGGCCCAATGGGTGAGCAGGCACCCTCGATCTAGGGGCTCTGCTATCCCCTAGAACCTTGGAGTCCTCCACTGGATCCTTTGCATCTGACCAGAAGATGAGAAGCTAAGGAGAGCATAGAGTATTATCCAGGAGGCTTTAAGGGTCAGGTCTGGAAGTCACTTTCACCCACATTCCTTTCATCAGAACTCACAAGGCCATATCTAACTTTGAGGGAGCCTGGAAAAGCAGTCTACCTGATTCTAGAAGAACGAGGAAGTAGGGTTTGATGCACACATAGCATAGTAGGGTCTGTGCAAAAAGTAAACAGCAGGCAATGCACAGCTGAGGTACAAAGGATGAGAAACTTACCCTGGAATAGTGTTCTAGAGGAAGGGAACAGCAGATGCAAAGGCAAAGAGGTGTGGGAAAATAATAGTCCATTTTAGGAACTTCAGGTTGTAGATATGACTGTATCCACTGTGAACGTCCAATGCAAAATGAAAAGGTGTAAGGTTGAAGAAATAGGCAGAATCTAGACCATGAAAGACCTTGTATGCCGTGACAAAGGGTTCAGACTCATCCTGAGGGTGACAGGGAGCCACTGAAGGATATTAAAGGCAAGGGTTGGAGAATAATATGATGAAATGTGTGTTATTGAAAAATCACTCCGATGGCTGTATGGAAGATGAATTTGGGGTAGAGAGAATGGAGACAGAATAATTAGACAGGAAGCTATTGCAGAAGTATCAATATAACAAGAAATGTTGAGGGATGGGAATCAAAACTAAGATAGTAGTTATATAGTGCTTGTTTAAAAATTTTTTTTAAATCTCATGAGCAGATTTATTGTCTTTGATGAGCTAAAGACTCTAATATTATTCTTGGAGCTTAGAAAGCCATCTAACAGAGGTTAGCAAAGTCACATTTTAATTAAATTTCTAATTGGATTTTTAATGCTTGTCATTAAAAGTTAGAGGTCAGTCTAAATGGATAAAGCTATTTCCAATCAATGCTAAGAGATTACTTGGGGCGAGGGGGCAGGCAGTAAAAGGTATGCGTGAACTTTCACTTACCTTGATAGTGTGTGTAAGAGGGGGAAAAATTGATGAACATCTCCCCCCAATACCCATTGTGATAAGACGATTCTAATCAAAGAACAGATGAAAAGGATAGCTTTTTCATCATAAACTGTATTCAGCTCTACTAGATAAATTAATATCACACTTCAATTAAATTGTTTTAGGTGTTTCTATAACCACAACTACTAACATTTTTACATTTCTCCTTATAATTATAAACTTTTCCATTTCCCTGAATCATTACTGACCTACAACACTAATTCTCTCTTTTTTTTTAATGGGGAGGAGGGGAATCACATGCTTTAATTCAAAAAAAAATTTTTTTCAGCTTTCTTGAGTATAATTGACAAATAAAAGTTGTATATATTTAAGGTATACAATGGGATAGTTTGATATATGTATCCATAATTACCAAAATCAAGTAAATTAACACACTTATCACCTCACATAGTACCATTTTTATTTATTTGTTTATGTTGGTATGGTGAGAACACAAGATCTAGTCTATTAGCAAGTTTCAAGTACAAAATACAGTATTATTAACTGGTCACTATGCTGTACATTAGAATTTATTCCTCTTATAACTGAACGTTTGTACCCTTTGACCAATATTTCCTTATTTTCCCAACCCTTCAGTCCCTGGTAACCACTATTCTACTCTGGTTCTATGAGTTTGACTTTTGTAGATTCTACAGATAAGTGAGATAATACAGTATTTGTCTTTCTCTGTCTGACTTATTTTACTAAACATAATGTCTTCCAGGTTTATCCATGTGGTCACAAATGACAGGATTTCCTTCCTTTTATGGCTGAATAATATTCCATCGTGTATATATACCACATTTTCTTATTCATTTGTGAGCAGACACTTAGGTTGTAGGTTGCTTCCATATTGTGGCTATTGTAAATATTGTTATAATGAGCACAGGAGTCCAATATCTCTTTGAGATCCTGATTTCAATTCCTTTGGCTGTATACCCACTACTGGGATTGCTAGATCATATGTTAATTCTATTTTTATTTATTTATACAAATCTCCATGATGTTTTCCACAGTGGCTGATCCAATTTACATTCTCATCAACAGTTTACAAAGGTTGCTTTTTTTCCATACCCTCACCTACACTTATCACTTGTTTTTTTTTCTTTTTTAATTAATTTTTATTGGAGTATAGATGCTTTAGAGTGTTGTGTTAGCTTCTACTGCAGAGCAAAATGAATCAGCCATACATATACATATATCCCCTCCCTTTTGGATTTCCCTCCCATTTAGGACACCACAGTGCATTAAGTAGAGTTCCCAGTGTTATACAGGTATGTTCCCCTCAGTTGTCTATTTTATACATAGTATCAGTAACGTATATATGTCAATCCTAATTTCCTAATTCATCCCACCCCACCCCTTTCCTCCTTGGTATCCTTACATTTCTTCTCTACATCTGTGTCTCTATTTCTGTTTTGCAAATAAGATCATCTATAACATTTTTCTAGATTCCACATATATGTGTTAATATACAACATTTGTTTTCCTCTTTCTGACTTACTTCACTCTGTATGACACTCTCTAGTGTCATACAGAGTGCCATCCTTTTCTCTTCAAATGACCCAATTTCATTACTTTTTATGGCTGAGTAGTATTCCATTGTATATATGTACCACACCTTCTTTATCCATTCCTCTGTTGATGGACATTTAGGTTGCTTCCATGTCCTGATTATTGTAAATAGCGCTGCTATGAATGTTGGGGTGCACATGTCTTGTTGAATTATGGTTTTCTCTGGATATATGCCCAGTAGTGGGATTGTTGGGTCATATGGTAGTTCTATTTTTAGTTTTTTAAGGAACCTCCATACCGTTCTCCATAATGGCTATATCAAGTTACATTCCCACCAACAGTGCAAGAAGGTTCCCTTTTCTCCACACGCTGGTCAGCATTTGTTGTTTGTAGATTTTTTGATGATGGCCATTCTGACCAGTGTGAGGTGACACCTCATTGTAGTTTTGATTTGCATTTCTCTAATAATTAGTGATGTTGAGCATCTTTTCATGTGCCTCTTGGCCATCTGTATGTCTTCTTTAATGAAATGTCTATTTAGGTCTTCTGCCCATTTATTAATTGGGTTGTTTGTTTTTTTGATATTGAGCTCCATGAGCTGTTTGTATATTTGGAGATTAATCCTTTGTCCATTGCTTCATTTGCAAATATTTTCTCCCATTCGGAGGACTGTATTTTTGTCTTGTTTATGGTTTCTTTTGTTGTGCAAAAGCTTTGAAGTTTAATTAGATCCTATTTGTTTATTTTTGTTTTTATTTCCATTACTCTAGGAGGTGGGTCAAAAAGATCTTGCTGTGGTTTATGTCAAACAGTGTTCTTCCTATGTTTTCCTCTAACAGTTTTATAGTGTTGGTCTTATGTTTAGGTCTTTAATCCATTTTGAGTTTATTTTTGTGTACAGTGTTAGGTAGTGTTCTAATTTCATTCTTTTACATGTAGCTGTCCAGTTTTGCCAGCACCACTTACTGAAGAGGCTGTCTTTTCTCCATTGTATGTTCTTGCCTCTTTTGTCATAAATGAGGTGACCATATGTGCATGGGTTTATTTCTGGGATTTCTATCCTGTATCATTGATCTATATTTCTGTTTTTGTGCCAGTACCATACTGTCTTGATTTCTGTAGCTTTATAGTATAGTCTGAAGTCAGGGAGCCTGATTCCTCCAGCTCTGCTTTTCTTTCTCAAGATTGCTTTGGCTATTCGGGATCTTTTGTGTTTCCATACAAATTGTAAAATTTTTTGTTTTAGTTCTGTGAAAAATGCCATTGGTAGTTTGCTAGGGATTGCATTGAATCTGTAGATTACTTTGGGTAGCAATCACAATATTGATTCTTCCAATCCAAAAACATGGTATATTTCTCCATCTGTGTCATCTTTGATTTCTTTCATCAGTGTTTTATAGTTAACAGAGTACAGGTTTTTTGCCACCTTAGGTAGGTTTATTCCTAGGTATTTTATTTTTTTGTTGCAGTGGTAAATGGGATTGTTTCCTTAATTTCACTCTCTGATCTTTCATTGTTACTGTATAGGAATGCAAGAGATTTCTGTGTATTAATTTTGTATCCTGCAAATTTACTAAATTCATTGATTAGGTCTAGTAGTTTTCTGGTGGCATCTTTAGGATTTTCTATGTATAGTATCATTTCATCTGCAAACAGAACAGTTTTACTTCTTCTTTTCCAATTTATATTCCTTTTATTTCTTTTCCTTCTCTGATTGCCATGGCTAGGACTTCCAAAACTATGTTGAATAATAGTGGCAAGAGTGGACATCCTTGTCTTGCTCCTGATCTTAGAGGAAATGCTTTCAGTTTTTCACCATTGAGAATGATGTTTGCTGTGGGTTTGTCATTCAGGGCCTTTAATATGTTGAGGTAGGTTCCCTCTATGCCCACTTTCTGGAGAGTTTTTTTATCATAAATGGGTGTTGAATATTGTCGAAAGCTTTTTCTGCATCTATTGAGATGATCATATGGTTTTTATTCTTCAATTTGTTAATATGGTGTATCACACTGACTGATTTGCGTATACTGAAGAATCCTTGCATCCCTGGGCTAAATCTCACTTAACCATGGTATGATCCTTTTAATGTGTTGTTGGATTCTGTTTGCTAGTATTTTGTTGAGGATTTTTGTGTCTATGTTCATCCGTGATATTGGCCTGTAATTTTCTTTTTTGTGATATCTTTGTCTGATTTTGGTATCAGGGTGATGGTGGCCTTGTAGAAAGAGTTTGGGAGTGTTCAATGCTCTGCAATTTTTTGGAAGAGTTTGGAAAGGATAGGTGTTAGCTGTTCTCTAAATGTTTGATAGAATTCGACTGTGAAGCCATCTGGTCCTGGACTTTTGTGGTTGGGAGATTTTTTATTTTTACATATATACATAATTTTTAAATTTTATTTTATTTATTTTTTTATAGCAGGTTCTTATTAGCTATCCATTTTATACCTATTACTGTATATATATCAATCCCAATCTCCCAATTCATCACAGCACCACCACCCCACCCCCGAGCCACTTTCCCCCCTTGGTGTCCATACGTTTGTCCTCTACATCTGTGTCTCAATTTCTGCCCTGCAAACTGGTTCATCTGTACCATTTTTCTAGGTTCCACATATATGCGTTAATATACGATATGTGTTTTCCTCTTTCTGACTTGCTTCACTCTGTATGACAGTCTCTAGATTCATCCACGTCTCTACAAATGACCCAATTTCGTTCCTTATATGGCTGAGTAATATTCCTTTGTATATATGTACCATATCTTCTTTATCCATTCGCCTGTCGATGGGCATTTAGGTTGCTTCCATGATGTGCCTGTTGTGAATAGTGCAGCAATGAACATTGGGGTGCATGTGTCTTTTTGAATTATGGTTTTCTCTGAGTATATACCCAGTAGTGGGATTGCTGGGTCATATGGTAATTCTATTTTTAGTTTTTTAAGGAACCTCCCTACTGTTCTCCATAGTGGCTGTATCAATTTACATTCCCACCAACAGTGCAAGAGGGTTCCCTTTTCTCCACACCCTCTCCAGCATTTGTTGTTTGTAGATTTTCTGATGATGCCCATTCTAACTGGTGTGAGGTGATACCTCATTGTAGTTTTGATTTGTATTTCTCTAAAAATTAGTGATATTGAGCAGCTTTTCATGTGCTTCTTGGCCATCTGTATGTCTTCTTTGGAGAAATGTCTATTTAGGTCTTCTGCCCATTTTTGGATTGGGTTGTTTGTTTTTTGAATATTGAGCTGCATGAGCTGTTTATATATTTTGGAGATTAATCCTTTGTCCTTTGATTCATTTGCAAATATTTTCTCCCATTCTGAGGGTTGTCTTTTCATCTTGTTTGTAGTTTCCTTGGCTGTGCAAAAGCTTTTAAGTTTCAGTAGGTCTCATTTGTTTATTTTTGTTTTTATTTCCATTACTCTAGGAGTTGGATCAAAAAAGGTCTTGCTGTGATTTATGTCAAAGAGTGTTCTTCCTGTGTTTTCCTCTAAGAGTTTTATAGTGTCCAGTCTTACATTTAGGTCTCTAATCCATTTTGAGTTTAGTTTTGTGTATGGTGTTAGGGAGTGTTCTAATTTCATTCCTTTACATGTAGCTGTCCAGTTTTCCCAGCACCACTTATTGAAGAGACTGTCTTTTCTCCATTGTATATCCTTGCCTCCTTTTTCATAGATTAGTTGACCATAGGTGCCTGGGGTTATCTCTGGGCTTTCCATTCTGTTCCATTGCTCTATATTTCTGTTTTTGATAGTATTTGATAGTATTTTGTTGAGGATTTTTGCATCTATATTCATGAGTGATGTAATTTTCTTTTTTTGTAGCATCTTTGTCTGGTTTTGGTATCAGGGTGATAGTGGCCTCATAGAATGAGTTTGGGAGTTTTCCTTCCTCTGCAATTTTTTGGAAGAGTTTGAGAAGGATGGGTGTTAACCCCTCTCTAAATGTTTGATAGAATCACTTGTGAAGCCATCTGGTCCTGGACTTTTGTTTGTTGGAAGATTTTTAATCACAGTTTCATTTTCATTACTTGTGATTGGTCTGTTCATATTTTCTCTTTCTTCCTGGTTCATTCTTGGAAGGGTAAACCTTTCTAAGGATTTGTCCATTATATTTCCAGGTTGTCCATTTTATTGGCATAGAGTTGCTTGTAGTAGTCTCTTAGAATGCTCTGTGTTTCTGTGGTGTCTGTTGTAACTTCTCCTTTTTCATTTCTAATTTTATTGATTTGAGTCTTCTCCCTCTTTTTCTTGATGCCTCTGTCTAATGGTTTATCAATTTTGTTTATCTTCTCTAAGAACCAGCTTTTAGTTTTATTGATCTGTGTTATTGTTTTCTTTGTTTCTATTTCATTTATTTCTACTCTGATCTTTATGATTTCTTTCCTTCTACTAACTTTGGGGTTTTTTGTTCTTCTTTCTCTAGTTCCTTTAGGTGTAAGGTTAGATTGTTTATTTGAGATTTTTCTTGTTTCTTGAGGTAGGCTTCTATAGATATAAACTTCCCTCTTAGAACTGCTTTTGCTGCATCCCATAGGTTTTGGATCATCGTGTTTTCATTGTCATTTGCCTCTAGGTATTTTTTGAAATCCTCTTTGATTTCTTCAGTGATCTCTTGGTTATTTAGTAACATATTGTTTAGCCTCCATGTGTTTTTGTGTTTTTTCCCTGTAATTGATTTCTGATCTCATAGCACTGTGGTCTGAAAAGAAGCTTGATACGATTTCAATTTTCTTAAATTTACTGAGGCTTGATTTGTGACCTAAGGTGTAATCTATCCTGGAGAATGTTCTGTGCGCACTTGGGAAGAAAGTGTAATCTGCTGTTTTTGGATGGAATGTCCTATAAATATCAATTACATATATCTGGTCTTTTGTGTCATTTAAAGCTTGTGTTTCCTTATTAATTTTCTGTTTGGATGATCTGTCAATTGGTGTAAGTGAGGTGTTAAAATCTCCCACTATTACTGTGGGTGACTTTATTTCCCCTTTTATGGCTATTAGCATTTGCCTTATGTATTGAGGTGCTCCTGTGTTGGGTGTATAGATATTTACAATTGTTGTATCTTCTTCTTGGATTCATTCCTTGTTCATTATGTAGTGTCCTTACTTGTCTCTTGTAATAGTCTCTATTTTAAAGTGTATTTGTCTGATATGTGTATTGTCACTCCAGCTTTCTTTTTATTCACGTTTCTATGGAATATCTTTTTCTATCCCTTCACTTTCAGTCTGTATGTGTCCCTAGGTCTGAAGTGGGTCTCTTGTAGACAGCATACATATGTGTCTTGTTTTTGTATCGATTCTGCTAGTCTGCGTCATTTGGTTGGAGCATTTATTCCATTTACATTTAAGGTAATTATAGATATGTATGTTCCTATTACCATTTTCTTAATTGTTTTGGGTTTGTTCTTGTAGGTCCTCTTCTTTTCTTGTGTCTCCCTCTTAGAGAAGTTCCTTTAACATTTGTTGTAAGGCTGATTTGGTGATGATGAATTCTCTTAGCTTTTGCTTATCTGTAAAGTTTTTGATTTCTCCCTCGAAACTGAATGAGATTCTCACTGGGTAGAGTAATCTTGGTTGTAGGTTTTTCCCTTTCATCACTTTAAATATATCCTGCCACTCCCTTCTGGCCTGCAGAATTTCTGCTAAAAAATCATCTGATAACCTTATGGGGATTCCCTTGTGTGTTATTTGTTGTTTTTCCCTTTCTGCTTTTAATATTTTTTCTTTGTATTTTATTTTTGTTAGTTTGATTAATATGTGTCTCAGCATGTTGAGTTTATCCTCTATGGAACTCTCTGTGTATCCTGGATTGACTATTTCCTTTCCTGTGTTAGGGAAGTTTTCGACTATAACCTCTTCAAATAATTTCTCAAGCCCTTTCTCTTTCTCTTCTTCTTCAGGGATCCCTATAATTCAAATGTTGGTGTATTTAATGTTGCCCCAGAGGTCTCTGAGACTCTCCTCAATTCTTTTCATTCTTTCTTCTTTATTTTGTTCCTCAGCAGTTATTTCCACCAATCTATCTTCCAGCTCACTTTTTCATTCTTCTGCCTCAGTTATTCTACTGTTGATTACTTCTAGTGTATATTTAATTTCAGTTATTGTGTTGTTCATCACTGATTGTTTATTCTTTAGTTCTTCTAGGTCCTTGTTAAACATTTCTTGAATCTTCTCGATCTGTGCCTCCATTCTATTTCTGAGATTCTGGATCATCTTTACTATCATTACTCTGAATTCTTTTTCAGATAGATTGCCTATTTCCTCTTCATTTATTTGACCTTGTGAGATTTTACCACAATCCTTCATCTGCAACATATTTCTCTGTCATCTCATTTTGTCTAACCTACTGTGCTTATGG
Source organism: Balaenoptera musculus (assembly GCF_009873245.2). Taxonomy (NCBI): domain Eukaryota; kingdom Metazoa; phylum Chordata; class Mammalia; order Artiodactyla; family Balaenopteridae; genus Balaenoptera; species Balaenoptera musculus. The sequence goes on along the minus strand of NC_045785.1, from coordinate 88,705,582 downwards.
TCTTCTTTCTGCAGGCTTCAGGGTCATAGTTCCTCTTGCTTCTGTTGTTTGCCCTCTGGTGAGTGAGTTTGGTCCCAGGGCTTGTGTAGGCTTCCTGGTGGGTGGACGTGGTGCCTGCACTCTGGTGGGTGACATTAAATCTTTTCCTTCTGTAGGGCAGGTCCTCATCAGGTGGTGTGTTTTGGGGTGTCTGTGGGCTTAGTACAACTTAAGGCAGGCTGTCTGCTGATGGGTGGGGCAGTGGTCCTGTCTTGCTGGTTCTTTGGTGTGAGGTGTCTAGCACTGGAGCCTGCAGGCAGTTGTGTGGGGCTGGGTCTTTGTGTTGATATGGATACTTCTGGGAGCATGCATACTGATTACTCTTCCCCAGACCCAGGAATTCTCTGGCAGTCCAGCATCCTGGACTCTACGCTCCCTCCCTGGACACCCAGGCCCAACCCCTGGCCGGGGAACCAAGAACCAACAAGCTGCACAGTGCAGCCCAAGAAAAAAGAAAGAAAAGAAAAGAAAAAAAAGAAAAAGAAAAGAAAACAAACAGACAAACAAAACTCAAGAGAAATAGCAAAAACAACAGAAAAAAAAAGCAGCAACAACCACACAACACACACTTACACACACACCCACACACACAGAAAAAGGAAAAAACAAACAAACAAACAAAAAACCCAAGGGGACAGGCAAACAAACAAAAGAATTCTCATATGAGAACAGTCAATAAGGACTAAACTAACAAAAACCAAGAATGACAAATAAAACAAAAAGCAAACAAACAATAAAAATGGAAGCAAACATAAAATATACATGTTAAAAGAATGAAAAAAATGAAGAAAAAATTTTAAAAAAGAAAAAGAAAAAAGAACAAAAACAAGAAAAAACACTGCAAAGCAACAAAAAAGTAAAGTAAAAATAGAAAAATTAAAAATTATATATATTAAAAAAGTAAATAAATTAAAATTAAAAGTGAAAGATAAAAAATAATAAAAGCAACAACACCAACTGAGTAAAACAAAACAAACAAAAAATAATAGTAATAAGAATATTTTCCTGGTGCCTTCCCTGTCAGTGTCCTTGCTCCCACAGTGAGCCAGAACCAATCCCCGCCTCTCCAGGAGGCCTTCCAATACCCCTAGTTAGGTCTCTGGACCTGCTGTGGGCACTGTGGAGCCAGCTCAGACTCTGACCTGGCCTGATTCTCACATGTACTTGTCCTCTGAGTCCAGTGCTGTGAAGGCTAGACAGGTCTCAATTGTTGAAACACTCATTGTCCATTCAAGTATTCCGCAGATGCAAGATTTACCCAGCTGACCTTGGGCTGGGTAATCCACAGCTTGTGCAGCTGCACGGAAAGATTTCTGTTCCACTTCCTTAGTCGCCCCACCCTTGGAGCTCAGCTTTGGTTCTGACTCCACCTCTGTGTGTGCACCGCCCTCAGGCATCTGTTCCTTGCCCCAGCGAGAGGGAGCAAAAGCAGCGGCTGCTTGAGACACACTTACTCACTCATGTCGGGGTAGGGGTACTGAGACCATGAATATAGTGTTTGCAAGTTGCCTGCAGCAGCAGGACCAACAGACAGTTGGAACAGACTGTGGCACACTTGTTCTGGTGGGTGTCCCTCCCAGTGGAGCTGGCATATGGGACTGGTGGCAGCCCCGCTCCTTGCACACCTCTCAACAGTGGCACCTCACTTTTCAGGCAGACTACACTTTCTCTAGGAGCATTCCTGGCCGTGCACCCCCTCATTCCCATCCCCTCTACTATATCCATGCTCCCAAAATCTTTCCTCTCCCCAGATCCATTCTCCCAACCCCACGCTTCAGCACTCAGCCCCTGCCAGCATCAGGCAGGGGTGCCCAGGGCTGATTCCCAAGGAGGCTTTGGAATAGTTGGCCCCCAGGCCCCCAGAGCCTTCGTGGGTAGAGGAGACCCAGGCCTGAGGGGGGAGTGGGCCCATTCAGATGGGAGCTCATCCCAGTGCTGGAGACCAAGGAAGCCGGTGGTTGGGGAAAGGAGTTATAATGGCGGCTCCGCCCCTTGCGCACCACTCAACAATGACACCTTGCTTTTATTGTATCTCAGGTTTTTTCCGCAGACTTGCCCAGTGGTGGAACTCCTTACTCCTGTCCTTTCAGGCTGTCTTTTCACAGCCAACAACTATCTCCTCCCTGGGTCGGCTTTCCAAACCTCACTTTCCAACACCCAGCCCCCTTTCACAACAGGCAACTCACAATTCAGACTGGAACATGCAGAGGTGCGGTGTAGAGCATGCGTGCAATTCTTACTTTGTCCTGCCTTCCACAGACTATCTGCTGCATTCTCCTTTGATCCTCTGAAGGTCCTTTTCTATCCCAGCTGATTTCCACAGTGTGAGGGAGTTTTTCTGAGTGTGGGGACCTCCCTTCACCTTCAGCTTTCCACTAGGATTGCTGGTCCCTTTTTTGATTCCACTTTTCTTTTTTTCTTCTTTCTTTCATTCTTTTAGATGTCCAAAGTCTTCCACTAATGTTCAACAGGTGCTCTGTGGGAATTGCTCCATTTGTAGATGAATTCTTGACGTACTTGTGAGGAGCAATGAATTCCACATCCTCCTATTCCACCATCTTGACTCCTCTCTCTTGTCCTTTTTTTTTTTCCCTTTTTTGGCTGCATTGGGTCTTCGTTGCTGCTTGCAGGCTTTCTCTAGTTGCAGCAAGTGGGGGCTACTCTTCATTGTGGTGCATGGGCTTCTCATGTCAGTGGCTTCTCTTGTTGTGGAGCATGGGCTGTAGACACGTGGGCTTCAGTAGTTGTGACATGCAGGCTCAGTAGTTGTGGTGCATGGGCTTAGTTGCTCCACAGCATATGAGATCTTCCCGGACCAGGGCTCAAACCCATGTCCCCTGCATTGGCAGGTGGATGCTTAACCACTGTGCCACCAGGGAAGCCCCTCTTGTCTTTTTGAGAATAGCCATACTAACAAGTGTGAGGTGATATCTCATTGTGGGTTTGATTTGCATTTCCCTGATAATTAGTGATGTTGCTCACCTTTCCATATATCTGTTTGGAAAATCCTTGGGAAAATGTCTATTCATATCATTTGCCCATTTTTAAATCAGTTTGTTTGGTTTTTGCTATTGAAAAAGACCTATACACTGAAAACTATAAGACATTGATGAAGCAAATTGAAGAAGACACAAAGAAATGGAAAGACATTCTATATTCATGGATTGGAAGGATTAATATTGTTAAAATGTCCATACTACCCAAAGTGATCTAGAGATTTAGGTGATCCCTATCAAAATTCCCATGGCATTTTTCACAAAAATAGAAAAACAAATCTTAAAACTCATATGGAACAACAAAAGACCCTGAATAGCCAAAGCAAACTTGAGAAAGAAGAGGCATCACACCTCGATTTCAAACTATATTACAAAGCTATAGTAAACAAAACAATATAGTACTGGAATAAAAACAGAGTCATAGATCAATGGAACAGAAGAGAGCCCAGAAATAAACCCACACATATACAGTCAACTAATATATGACAAAAGCACTGAGAATACACAATGGGGAAAGGATAGTCTCTTTAATAAATTGTGCTGGGAAAACTGGATATCCACATGCAAAAGAATGAAATTGCATTCTTATAACATACCCAAAAAAATCTATTCAAAATGGATTCAAGATGTAAATATAAGACCTGAAACCATAAAACTCCTAGAAGAAAACATAGAAGAAAATCTCCTACCATAAACAAGACAAAAAGACAACCCTCAGAATGGGAGAAAATATTTGCAAATGAAGCAACTGACAGACGATTAACCTCCAAATTATACAAATAGCTCATGCAGCTCAATATCAAAAAAACAAACAACCCAATCAAAAAATGGGCAGAAGATCTAAATAGACATTTCTCCAAAGAAGACATACAGATGGCCAATAAACACATGAAAAGATGCTCAATATCACTAATTATTAGAGAAATGCAAATCAAAACTACAATGAGATATCACCTCACAATTGTCAGAATGGCCATCACCAAAAAAATCTACAAACAACAAATGCCAGAGAGGGTGTGGAGAAAAGGGAACCCTCTTACACCATTGGTGGGAATGTAAATTGATACAGTCACTGTGGAGAACAGTATGGAGGTTCCTTAAAAAACTAAATGTAGAACTACTGTATGACCCAGCAATCCCACTACTGAGCATATACCCAGAGAAAACCATAATTCAAAAAGACACATGCACCCCAGTGTTCATTGCAGCACTACTTACAATAGCTGGGACATGAAAGCAACCTAAATGTCCATCAGCAGAGGAATGGATAAAGAAGGTGTGGTACATGTATACAATGGAATATTACTCAGCCATTAAAAAGAACGAAATTGGGTCATTTGTAGAGAGGTGGATGGACCTAGAGACTGTCCTACAGAGTGAAGTAAGTCAGAAAGAGAAAAACAAATGTTGTATATGAATGCATGTATGTAGAATCTAGAAAAATGGTATAGATGATCTTAGTTGCAAAGCAGAAATAGAGACATAGATGTAGAGAATAAATGTATGGATACCAAGGGGGAAGGGGGGGAAGGGATGAATTGGGAGATTGGGATTGACATATATACACTATTGATACTATGTATAAAATAGACAACTAATGAAAACATACTGTATAACAGCAGTCCACAACCTTTTTGGGACCAGGGACCGGTTTCATGGAAGACAATTTTTCCATGGACAGGGGGCAGGGGGACAGTTTCAGGATAATTCAAGCACATTACATTTATTGTGCACTTTATTTCTATTATTGTTACATTGTAATATATAAAGAATATATTCTTTATATATATATAATATATAAAGAAATAATTATACAACTCACCATAATGCAGAATCAGTGGGAACCCTGAGCTTATTTTCACTTGCCACTCACTGATAGGGTTTGATATGAGTCTGCAAGCAGTTGATTTATTATGGTCTCTGTGCAGTCAAACCTCTCTGCTAATGATAATCTGTACTTGCAGCCACTCCCCAGTGCTAGCATCACCGCCGCAGCTCCACATCAGGTCATCAGGCATCAGGTTCTCATAAGGCATGTGCAACCTTGATCCCTCGATGCGCAGTTCACAGTAGGGTTTGCGTTCCTATGAGAATCTAATGCTGCCACTGATCTGACAGGAGGTGGAGCTCAGGTGGTAATGTGAGCAATGGGGAGCGACTGTAAATACAGATGATGCTTCGCTTGCTCGCCAGCCACTCACCTACTGCTATGCGGTCTGGTTCCTAACTGGCCACAGACAGGTACCGGTCCGTGGCCTGGGGGTTGGGGACCCCTGCTGTATAGCACAGGGAACTCTACTCAGTGCTCTGTGGTGACCTAAATGGGAAGGAAATCCCAAAAAGGGGGGTTATATGTATATGTATAGATGATTCACTTTGCTGTACAGCAGAAACTAACACAACATTGTAAGGCAAATATACTCCAATAAAAGTTAATTTTAAAAAAGAAAATCTCCTGATATTGATCTTGGCAATTACTTTGTACTTGACAACAAAAGCTCAGGAAACGAAAAGGAAAATAAACAAGTAGAACTACATCAATCTAAAGCTTCTGCATGGCAAAGAAAACATTCAACAAAGTGAAAAGGCAACCTAAGAAATGGGAAAAAATATTTGCAAACCAAATGTCTAAAATAGGGTTAATATCCAAAACAATTCTTAATTAGAATGATTAGAATGTGCAATCTAGACATTTTAATGCCACTGAAAGAGAAAGTGGAAGAAAACCAGTGTGGTTTTTATTTCTACTCTAAAAAAAATATTAGAAAGATTCTAGAAAAGAAGGCAAATTAAAGCATCAGTAATACTTTTTAAAAGAAACCTTTACAAATATAAAATCACTTTTTATGATATCTATTATATTGAAATGGTAGAATTATGGGTGAGTGACTTATTTTTCTCCATCAAACTCTCTGTGTAAGTACATTACTTCTATAATAAAAATGAATAAAGATAGACTCACTTTGACAAGTTAATTTGCTCATAAAATTATCATGGATTCCTGAGTTCAAATTCCCACCACTTATGTGACATTGAACAAGTTAATATCATTATTATCATTATTATTATTATCACCAGTAGTGTTATTAATGCAATAGATAGCATTCAGCAGGTATTTTGTGCCATTCTGTTAAGCACTTCATGTACATTATCTCATGTTAGTGAATCTTTCAAAATATACTTCTTCACCTATTAAAAAGTTGGTAATAACTCCTTAAATAACAATTATGAAGATTAGCTGAGATTATATATGAAAAGCATGTGGCAAACTGTATGATATTATGCATGTGTTGGTTTGAATCTTTGTACATTCTGATTATAAAGAACATTCAGATAATAAATATAAATTCACCAATGCTTTGCTTTTAAAAAGAACAATGGTAGTTTTGTCCTACCACTGAACTTTAAGAAATTGGCCTCCTTTAACCTTAACTAGTTTCTGAGAAGCAGGTACATGTAATGAACTGAAGTGAAAATTGTTATTTTGGTTTTAGGGCTTAGTATTTTCCACAGTTCAAAAGATGGTGAAAGCACTTATTGCCAGAAAAGTGCTAGGGAGGAGAGTGGGAGAAGGGGGAAAATTCCCAGTCCTTGATAACAGAACAATGGAATCAGGTTCTGAGCTCTCCATTCAACAGTCACTGCTGTTTCTGATGCTTCGCTTTCATGCTCTTCACAGACTGACTAAAACGACTGTGTATTCACAGTGAGACACCCTTCTCTCCCTTTGCTAGTTTAATTTATAAGATATGCAAATTATTTTTCAGACTGCAATAAATGAAGGTAAGAAGAAAGGTTGCCTGTGTCCAGAAAAAGCCTTACCACATGGTGCTGAAAAGATTGACTTAGTAGAATGCTGCGCTGTATCTCTCTGGTTCAAATTTTGGGCTACGTTCTACATTGCATCCCCTCAAAAAAAAGAACCTTTTGGTCATCAAATTGCTAAGCCAGAAACTAAGAACTATGCCTTGGTCGTCCTCTTCTGTCAACAAACCCCATGTTTCTATCCCAAAGGCATCCTGTCACCTCCCGCTGATCTCCATTTCTATTGTTGCCCCACTGTTATGCATCTCCCCTGAACTTCTACAACAGCCTCTAACTCTTCCTCTTTTCTTTCATCCCTGATTGAATATGTCTCCCCATTTTTCTCTCCCATTTTTACTCTATTCTAGGATAATTCCTTCAATTCAACCTCCTAGATCTATGCTGTCCAATATGGTAACCACCAGCCACATGTGGCCACTGAGCACTTGAAACATGGTTGGTCCAGAATGAGATGTGCTGTAAATACAAAATACACACCAGGTACTCAAACATTTTGAATGAAAAAAAAAGAATGCAAATATCTCATTAATAATTGTTCATATCGATTACATTTGAAAATGATAATATTTCAGGTTAAATAAAACATATCACTAAAATTAACTTCACCTGTTTTTCACTTTCATAAGGTGGCTACTAGAAAAATTTTAATTATATATGTGGTTTGCATTGTACTTATTTTGGTTAGACCTCTTCTCCATTGCTAATTCAGTTGTCAGCTGTTACATTCAACCTTTTTACTGAGGGGTGTGGGATATTTTGTAAATCAAGTTTTTAATTTCCTAAAGCCCTTTTGTGTTCTCTAGTTGCTTCTTTTTTGTAGCTACTTCTCTTATTTTGTGAGTTTAAAACCTTCTCAAATCTTTCTGGAGATAAACAGAATTTTATTAAATTCCTATATCCTGTACTAACTCTACTTCCTCAGGATTTAGTTTCTCTATTTTTCTTCCCATTTTGAAGCCTCTCTTTCATGCTGCTGGTTTCTCCTCCAATGGTTTTGATTCTTGGCTACTCATATCTAAAATGAGTATCTGTACTGATCAGTTATTGGTGGCTGCATTCTGTTCCCTGAGCCCAAGTGAAATGGCATTTCCCTTAGCAAGGAATAAAGATATTGATCAATGTAATCCTAAATGTGAGGAGTGGGCAGAGACATGTGGCCTGGCTGGCTTCTCTTTAGGGCACATGAAGAACTTGCCTTTTTGGTACAGAGACTCCTTTTGATAATACCTGGGCCACTGCCCTAATTATCCCTCTGGCCCCAAGATTTACTTTGGAGCTCCTCAAGGTATATCATCCATTCTATTTAAAGTTTTCAGCTTATTGCAAGAAATAATTTTAACCTAAGAAATGGAAACTAAAACTTGTTACAGAACCATGTGTTAGCAGAGTCAATAGAAAGAAAAAAAGAGAAGAAGAAAATACAATATATCATCACAGAAAAGCTTTCAGACTTACCCAGGCAGTTAGAGCTACGTCTTCTTCATAGCAGCCCAAACCTTGCAAGAAGGCAAGATAAGGTACAGATGAGGGACATCAACTATCCATATATCTGATAACAAATTTCATATCCCTAAATCTATCCCAAAATGAGTTGAGCTGTCTTGGAGTTCTCCTCATTAGATAACTTTGCATTGGGTAAATAGGAGAAGAAATTAAAGTATTTAACATGTTTAAAACTGATGATTTTTAAGGTCTAGTCTAGGGAGGTACCAAGAAGAACATCCTGGGGTGTATCAGAAATAACACTGAACTGGAAATCTTGGCATAGAGTCCCAGCACTGCCAGTAACTGACTGTACAACTCGGGAAAGTCTCTTTAACCTCTCTGGGACTTAATTGTGAGCAACTCAGAAATAGTTTGTCTTTCCCAGAGACAGACCGCCTGGGTACAATGGACTTCCTTTTGGCTCAGTTGCCTCATCTGTAACAGGACTCAGGAAAAGTTCTCTATAAAGGGCCAGATGGTAAATGCTTTAGGTTTTGCAAAACCTAATACAGTTTCTGTAGCATTTTCTGCTTCTCTCTCTCTCTCTCTCTCTCTCTTTTTTTACAATGTTCTAAAAATGTAAAAACCATTCTTAGTTCATGAGCCCTACAAAAATAGGCCACAGGCCATAATTTGTCTATCCTCGATCTTCAGAGATAATGAGTACTACTGCATAGGCTTGTTGTGTCTATTGAATGAGTAAAGCATGTAAAGCATTGGAACACTGTGTAGCACATAGGAAGCTCTCAAAAATATTAAATGGCATGGTTACTACTATAATTGTTATCATATCTTCAGTATCTAGCTTAGCATTGGGAACATATCATGACCTCAATAAATGGTTATTAAATAAATTAATATGTAAAGGAAGGGGCTTGGACTCCATAATATCTGCACTCTCTTCAAGCTCTGGAATTCTGTAACCCTCCCGTCTCAGGATGCGTGTTGACAGCAAGCATTGGCCCAGTGCTTGAAGGAAAGTCTGGTGAGAGTTGGAGGTGATGCCAAGTAAGGCCGGCAAAAATATTGACCTGCTGAAAAAAATGTTTCAATCTATAAGACTGAAATAGAAACCTGAAAGGCCAAAAGTCCTAGAAAAGTACTTAACAAATCCAAGTATGATTTTTGTTACATATATTTATGCAAAGTACAGTTTGCCAATTTATTTTAGAAAGCCTGTCTTTTCTAGTGAAGTGAGCTACTCCCTGGAGACTTTTGATATTATCTCTTGAAAAATTTCATGAATTTACAATGATCTAATTTTTATCCACAAATGACAGAAATTAAACATTGAAGATGGTGAGGGGAGGGAGAATTAGATAAAAGTGGTCAAAAGATACAAATTTCCAGTTATAAGACAACTAAGTACCAGGGGTATAATGCACAACATGAATATAGTTAACACTGCTGTATGATATATGTGAAAATTGTTAAGAGAGTAGATCCTAAGAGTTCTCATCACAAGAAAAAAATTTTTTTTATCTATGTAAGATGATGAATATCTACTAAACTTACTGTAATAATTATTTCACAATATATGTAAGTCAAATCATTATGTTGTACACCTTAAACATAGTCACTGCTGTATGTCAATTATATCTCGATAAAACTGGGGAAAAAAATTGAAGGTGCCCTGAGGTTCCAGAAATACTTTCCTTTTCTCCATCGAAGATTATACCAACAACTTAAGATGACATAGATCCATTATCAAATTAGGAAATATCAGTTAACATCTTTGGAAGCTGAATATACAATGAACCAACTAACATTGCCCTGTTATAACCCCATTGTGTATAAAAATTAGGTTTAAATACTTAATGAATTGTGAAAATATAATTTCTAAGTTATTACTCTTGTAGAGGTGACTAATAATCATATTACTGACTTAAAAAAAAAAAAAAGAGAAAGAAAGACTGTCTTTTTTCTAAGCCAGTGATTCTCAAAGTGCAGACCTCGAAGGAGTAGCAACAATAGAACCTAGAAATTGGTTAGAAATACAGATTCTCCTCCCTGCTCCAGACTGAGTCAGAAATTCTGGGAGCAGGGCCAGCAATCTGTGGTGTTAACCAGCCCTCTAAGCAGGATCAAGTTTGAGAGTCACCATTTTAAACCATCCCCTTCCTCAATCATCTTCTTATTCTTATCACCTTAGTCCATTCAAGCTGTTATAACAAAAATACCATAGACTGGGTGGCTTCAACAGCAAACATTTATTTTTCACAATTCTGGAGGCTGGAAAGTCCAAGATCAAGGAGCCAGCAGATTTGGTGTCTGGTGAGGACCCGCTTCCTTGTTCATAGATGGCCATCTTTTCACTGTGTCCTCACATGGGGGAAAGGGGCAAGAGAGCTCTGGGGTCTCTTTTACAAGGGCACTAATCCTAATCATGAAGACTCCACTCTCATGACCCAATCACCTCCCAAAAGCCCCATCTCCAAATACCATCACACTGGGGATTAGGTCTCAGCATATGAATTTGGGTCGTGGTGGACATTGGCGGGGGGTGTGAATGCTCAGTCTTTAGTCTCACCAAATTCAGGATTTGGGGTCTCTTCTTCAATTAGCATAATCTTTATAGAACCAGAACAAGTCTCATTTTCCTGTTCTCCCAATTCTTGGATCGTTTCTCCTCTCTCTCCTTCCCTTATCCAGTCCCTTCCCTTTCCTTATTTCCCCTCTCAGTGCCTATGTTCTGGGCCAGGCCTTCCCAGACCACAATGAGCACGTCATTTGCTGAAATCTTTAGTATTAACTCTACTACAATTTAAACTCTAATCACACTCTGTCTTGCACTGTTACTAAGTTGTTTTATTGATTAAAACTAAAATCATTTACTAAGGTTCTACCTGGAACCAGCCTCTGGGCTAGACTCTGTGACAGTTCAGACACAGAACCTATCTCCAAGGAAATAATCTAGTAATGGATGAGAGGAAACTTACAAGTAATAATAAAATATAGAAAGCATGCTTAAAGGGGGCACAGATAAAAGCATCATTTCTTGGTAATGTCTTGGTCTTTAAATAGCACTCATATGTACTTGACTTCCAAATTTACATCTTCAGCCTGGACCTCTCCAATGGTTCCAATATCATAAATATAACTCTGCACTCCATATCTAGACCTGAATATCACAGAGACACCGCAATCGTAGCATGTTCACAACTGAACTTATAACCTTCCTCCAACCAACTCCCTTCCCCATCTTCCCCATCTTTCTTTCACACTTCACATCTGAGTATGATTTCCTGCCAGCTCTACTTTCAGAACAGTTGCAAAAGCTAACCGTATCTCATCACTTCCACCATTACCACCAAGGTCTTAGCCTTTCGACAATGCTCTTGCTTTCATGCCAGCCTATTTGCAACCCAGCGGCTGAAACAATCCTTTTGAAATATAAGTCAAATGATGTTACTTCTCTGCTCAGACCCTGTAATGGCTTCCCATCGCTCTATGAGTGAAAGCCAAATCCTTAAATAGCTACAGGATCTGCACCCCATCCCTCTCCCACCATCACACATCTGCCCTCCTCACCTGTTAGACTCTCTCACGCACTCTTCTATGGGCTCCCTGGCCTTGCGCTTGTCATTTCCTCCCCCCAAGCACCTCCCAGCTCACTTTCTCACTTCCAATAGGTATCTGGTTGAAGATCGTTTCTCCATGAGGCCATTCTACTCGAAATTGCAGCCATTCTTCCCCCACCCTGGAACTCTCTACACCTTTTTCCTGTCTTATTTTCCCCAGGACATTTATCACCATCTAACATAAAATATATATACATTTTTGTATCCCCCCCACTAGATTATAACCTCCATGAGAGCAGAGACTGTTGTCTACACAGAGTATATATTTGTTGACTAGATGAGCAAATGAATCAATGAAGTGTTACAGCAGTCCAAAGAAAGGGCAGAGTACTTCTGATCAAATGAATAAAGAAAGGTTAGGGTGGAGGCAGCATGTGAGTTGGTCCTCCAAAAATTGGTAGAGTTTAAACAATAATAGATGGTTCATGGAGGCTTATCTTTTTTTTTTTTCATGAATAAGTTCTGAGGATCTAATATACAGCATGGAGAGTATATTGAATAATACAATATTGTATACTTGAAATTTGCAGAGAGTAAATCTTAAACAGATCTACTTAACCCTTTACAGATACTTACTTATGGAGACTTATCTTTTTACCAAACCTAGGAGAGCCCATTATCCCCAAATGTAGCTAATACATTGTACTATTATGGTATAAAATATATTAAAATTATATCCTTTCAATATTAATATTAATAATATTATTACATTAATACTAATTATTAGTTGAGTCAAAAATAGTTTTAAATTGTTCTTGTGAAAAAGTGATTGAGTGGAGCAGGCAGTGAATGAAGACCTTTGTAGGCTCTGGGCAGGACCCAGGGTGCACACAAAGGCTTTCAATGTGAGCAGGATGAAGACATGGAGACACTGCCTTCCTTTTCTGGGTCGAGGTGTAGCCAATGATCCTTTTCTGATGAGATTAGGGATATTTGTTCTTCATAAATTGATGGAAGAGAGATTTTGTTAGGCGACAAGAGTAAAAAGCTTACCGTTAAAGAAGGTGTGTGTGTACGTCAGTAAGTGAGTGTGTGTGTGTGTGTGTGTGTGTGCATATGTGTGTGAGAGCTATGGAAACAAAGAAAAGGGAGAGGAGCTGCTTCCAGACAGGGTACAGTGAGCATGACTCAGGGAATACACAGTAATGAATAAATAGTTGTCAAATGGATGAAGTCCCACCAATTTAAAATAGCCCCAAGAAGAATCTTCCTAAGTACTCACTGATGATTTTCTGATTCTCCTAAAACTCAGCTCGTGATTTATCTCCCCCAGGAAATCTAAATGATGTACCAATCTTATCTTCTCTGCAGAAAACATGGCATCCAAAACAGAATATTTATGCTAGAAAGAACCTTGAGAGTTGCTTATTCCAATCACTCTCATTCTCCAATAAGATGGTGGGCTTCTGAGATGTGTAGAACCTGTTCAAGATCACAGAGCTAGTTAGTATCAGATCCTGCACTGAACCCAGGGTTTCTGGCTCCATGTCCAGGACGCCTTCTCCTTCACCAGCTGACACTGTTCCACCGTATTGTTTGCTTTACTGAACAACAAAGCAAGTCAGGTGGCCAGTACTTGTTGGCGTATTATCTGATATATCCTGCAGAACTTGGATTCTGGCTTACACTTGAGTTCCTACTGAAGGTCAAGGTTGGCTTAACAGTTGTTCATTTCATTCATTCAGTAAATATTTATTGAGCACTTACTCTGTGCCAGGCACTACTGATCCAACAATGAACATGACAATCATGGTCCTGTCTTCACAAGAGCTGCTTACATGTTGGTAGAGGTGACAGAAAACAAGAACAAATAAAATTACCAAATACTATGATAAGTGATACAGAGGAAACAAACAAAGTGGCTGTGGTAGAGAATAGAAAGGGGACTTACCTTAAATAGGGTGGCCAGAGGAGGTTGCTAAGAAGAAGTGTCACCCAGGCTGAATCTGAAGTATGGGAAGGAGCCAGGCACTGGAAGAGTTTCTAGACAGAAGGAACAGCAAATGAAAATCCCTTGAGGCAGCAAAGAGCTTGGCATGCCTGAGAAGCCAAGAAAAGACCTGTGTGTCTGGATCACAGTGAGGGAGGGAGAGAGTGGAGGCAGGGCCAGGGCACACAGGACGTGAATGCCCTGGTTTGGAGCTTGAATTTTATATCAAGTACATGGGAAGGCACTGAAGGATCTTAAGTACATGGTTTTATTGACATATTAATAAGTTCCACTCACGTCAAAAGGGAAAAACTCACTCATCATAACTCTACAAGGTAGGTACTATTATGATCATCATTTTATAGCTGAAGCAATTGCAGCACAGAAAACTTAAATAAATTGCCTAAGTTCATGGAGCTAGGAAGCGGCAGAGCCAAGATTCAAATCCAGGCCATATGATTCCTGAGTATTCACTCTTAACCACTACTCTTTTTTTTTTTTTAACATCTTTATTGCAGTATAATTGCTTTACAATGGTGTGTTAGTTTCTGCTGTATAACAAAGTGAATCAGCTATACGTATACATATATCCCCATGTCTCCTCCCTCTTGCGTTTCCCTCCCACCCTCCCTATCCCACCCCTCTAGGTGGTAACAAAGCACTGAGCTGATCTCCCTGTGCTATGTGGCTGTTTCCTGCTAGCTATCTATTTTACGTTTGGTAGTGTATATATGTCCATGCCACTCTCTCACTTTGTCCCAGCTTACCCTTCCCCCTCCCCGTGTCCTCAAGTCCATCCTCTACGTCTGTGTCTTTATTCCTGTCCTGCCCCTAGGTTCTTCGGAACCTTTTCTTTTTTTTAGATTCCATATATATGTGTTAACCACTACACTTTTGGTTTTTGCTGAATAATAATTTGGTGAGGTGGGGCAGAGGGCAAGAGTGGAGGCAGAGATATCAGTTAGGGACCTATTCCAGGAGTCTAGGGGAGAAATAATGGTGCATAAATCAGGATGGATGGAGGTACTGGAGATGGAGAGAAGCTGGTGGAGTTCAGGTATATTTTGGTAGTAAAATTGACAGGATTGGATGATGCAGTGGCTATAGGAGGTGAGGAAAAGAGAGGAATCAAAGATAATTCTTAAATTTCTAGCAAAAGTCATAAATCAGGCTTCTGGGGGTACCATTTATTTAGATAAGAAAGACTGGTAGAGAAGTGAAACAGGTTTTAGAGGTAAAAAGGCCAGGTTTTTGATTTAGCTATCTTAAGTTGGACAGATCAAGTAAATGTTTGAATGAGTCTAGAGCTCAGGAGTCTGGATATAAAAATGTGTAAGTCATCTGCACAAAGATGGTTTTTAAAAGCCATGAGAATGGACAAACCAACCTAGGGGAGAGCATAGAGAAAGAAAGAAAGGAAGGAAGGAAGGAAGGAAGGAAGGAAGGAAGAAAGAAAGAAAGAAAGAAAGAAAGAAAGAAAGAAAGAAAGAAAGAAAGAAAGAAAGAGAAAGAAAGAAAGAAAGAAAGGAAGGAAAGAAGGAAGAAAGAAAGAAAGAAAGAAGAGGATCTGAGACAGACTCTGAGGAGAGGATAGACCTCAGACCTTGATTAGAGATGGGTCCATCAAAGGAATTTTGAGATGCTTTGGACAATGAAATGGGGGGAGCCATAAAGTATGGTAACAGAAGATCCAAGACAGGAGATGGTTTTATAAAAAAAGGAGTTGTTAATATGTCAGATGTTGCTGAGAAGTCAAATAATAGGAGTGAGTTATATCACCTAAGCCATTTCATACCAGTGACTCCAGGAAGCTCTCATCTGTTAAAGACCTGCCCAGCCAGTTCCCACATGTAGGAAAGTCTGCATTTAAGTCTTCATTCCTTTTTTCTTTATTTTATTACATTCAAAGTCCCATCAGTGAAATACCAAATTGAATCATTTCTACCCCCGAGAGGTAGTAAGTTTCAGATGATTTCTGGATACAGGAGATTTGATAAGGAAGAAGAGGGAGAGAGAGATGTGTAAGGGGGGAAGAGAGGGTACTGTCAAAGTGGGGGAGAGGGAAAAGCAGAAATGATGGGAGACATCAAATGGCACAAGAAAATAGCCTGGGGCCTGCTCACTGCACTGAGTCACTTGTGTTTTAAAATGATATTCTGGCTGACATTTGATTTGATAAATGAGTATAAAATCTCCCTTACATTTCCTCAGGGTATAAGCAAACATTCCCTTTATATATGATACACCATTGATAATGAGGTTCTTTTTTTTTTTTAATTTTATTTATTTATTTATTTATTTATTTTTG
Organism: Balaenoptera musculus; assembly: GCF_009873245.2. NCBI lineage: Eukaryota > Metazoa > Chordata > Mammalia > Artiodactyla > Balaenopteridae > Balaenoptera > Balaenoptera musculus. Next base: position 88,689,418 of record NC_045785.1, on the reverse strand, counting down.
GCTGTGTTGGGTCTTCGTTTCTGTGCGAGGGCTTTCTCTAGTTGCGGCGAGCGGGGGCCACTCTTCATCGCGGTGCGCGGGCCTCTCACTATCTCAGCCTCTCTTGTTGCGAAGCACAGACTCCAGACGCGCAGGCTCAGTAGTTGTGGCTCACGGGCCTAGTTACTCCGCGGCATGTGGGATCTTCCCAGACCAGGGCTCGAACCCGTGTCCCCTGCATTGGCAGGCAGATTCTCAACCACTGCGCCACCAGGGAAGCCCGATAATGAGGTTCTTAACACACTCTCTTTACAGTCTTTATATCACCATCCTCCTTGAGGATGTATTAAGGACATAATTAAGAACAAAACTCTTATTAACGTGTAAACACCACATGATGCTACCATTGGACTAACAGAGATGTGGGGAATGAGAAAGACACATCTGGTGACTTGTATCTTCAGACCAACCCACGACCCTCAGGAGTGTGCATTTGCCAGAGGGAGGGCTCCCTTCCTAGTTGGGGGCTGGATGGACTTGGATTCTAGCCGGCACACTTGAGCCTGAACCCACTGGTTGTCCACTGCTTTACACTCTTAAATCTTTGATCTTTCACAGATCCTGAGGGGAGACTAAGCTGGAAAACTGGTTCACCTTCAGTGTCAAACGTTTCCAATCACCTGATGGGAAGTAGAAATGCCATTCATCAAAGTACTTAATTCTTTAGAAACCTTGCTTTCACAGGTCTTTAGAGGAACAAAACAAAGGAAGTCAGCATCCTCTCCACCACTTGTGGTTAGGAAAACAATGATGTCATGTAACAAATGTTTCTTAACAATAGAAAATTCTACTCAGATAAATGAATAAATAATGAATGAACTAACAAATTAATGAATGAAAGAAAAAGGCACATTATAAATTGATTCCCTATAAGTTATTCCAGATACTGTTCCAGGGGCTGTGATTCCTTCCAGACTCCAAACAGGGCATGAGATGGGGGCAGATAGGACAGGAATACAGGAAAAAGCTACAAGGGGGATAAACAAAGAGACCTTGGCCCCTGGGTAGTGGGGGTGACTATCTTCTGGACATTTGTCCTTGTGGAGTCTTTTAGGCAATCACAGCCAACTCTTCTCAAATCCCTTATCTGAGGATGAAACTTCCCTGACTGTGCAAAAATGAAGCAGCTGATGGCCTCCATAAGGAGGCATTTTTGAAGAGCAAGCATTTCCCCTGTTCAGGGCAACCCCCTTCAGAGAAGGTTAGCGTTCCTGGAGAGGCTCCAAACTGTCCAGAGAGACTCTGTCCCTGTAGTCTAAACAAGGAGAAAAGTCAGCGAGATTCCTTATAAAACAACACACACAAACAACAACCAAAAAAACCCTTTCGCTTGGAGCCTAGAGCATTACAAAGTGGGGGGTGGCCAAGGCACGTGAGGACAATCATGGTTCCTGGGGCCTCGGGGCCGCAGTAAGTGGATGGCAAAGCCAGAACTGTGAGTTGGCTCTCAGGTGATGATGCCAGGCAGAAATGCCTTCATTTTTCTTTTTTGTTTTTCATTAATCAGTGGCATTTCCTATTTAAGCCCTAGATTGCTCCACTTAGAGCTGTTAGAGATCCAGTTGTTTGATGGGTCTCCCTCATGGAAATGGTGCCTTGATAAGATTCCGTGACCGGAAGTGAGACTACATTGTCCTGTCCATGACTTTCTCCATGTTCTCTTCTCACCTGCAAGAGTGAGAACCCTCTACCGTCTCTATCATCTCCACTTTGAAAACTGGGCAATTGTCTGTAATTATTATCTGTGCCTAGTATCAGTACCTTGAAGCAGTACGGAGTAAAGAGCAAACACATCAAATAAAACTGGCTTAGCATCCCAACTCCACCATTCACTAATTGTGTGATCTCAGATAAGCTCCTCAACTTCTCAGAGCCTCAGTTTTCCAAATCATAACATGGATCTGTGAGTCTGTAGTACACAGGATTATTGTGAGGATTACACGATAACATATACAAGCTCATAGCACACTGTTGGCACTTGGTGAGCACTCAGTAAACGCTGGTTCTGTTCTGTCCCAACAGGATGCTCGCTCCAACCAGAAATGACTCTACTTTTCCCCCACACATTCCCAGGGTGTTTATTATTTGCCCATTTACAGAATGCCTATCCTGTCCTGCTTTATGCTCTCTATTGCACTGGAAGCTTCTTCGGGGCGTGTGATGTGCAGTGTGTTGTTTCCTCATTTCCCTACTGCCTGGCATCCACCTTCACATGAATAGCACTCCGTGGACATTAGTTAAAAGAACAAATCTTTCTCTCTTCTCAGAACAGATCAGAAGGTAAACATTCCTCCAAGTCGTCCTTATTTCCAAGTCGTTACAAAGAGAAAGGATTCAAGAAGTTCAGTAAAATATTTGAGATGGGGGAGGTGAGTGTCTCCTTCATTCTAAAGTTTTCACTTTATGATCTTATTTATTTCTCACATCAAACCTCCTTTAGCCCCAACTTACAAAAAGGAAATAGACTCAGAAATATAAATAGTTTGCCCAGGATTTCACAGACTATAATAGCATTTTAGTTACCCTAATTGAAATATTTCTATGCAAAATTAAAAGTGATTGAGAAAGAGACAACGGTTTGGGTCCAGAGTCCCTGGCAATCATTAGTTTTAATCAATTATGCCAGACACTACCTATAAGTGACAATAATAACTGAGAGTCTGGTAACAACTTGGTCAATTTATAAAAACTGTCCATTGTTTTCCTTAAAAAAAATTTAAAAACAAAAAAGCAACTTCCTGGAGTCCACAAGCCCTCTTTATTTACTAAAGTTCCAAATCTCATGGTTACCTTTTGTCTCATTCCAATATGCAAGGCCCTTCACCTAGTTGAGAGATACTTGTCCAGAGAGATGTTATTTTAAAGGCTGAACTTTGCATGCTCAGCAGTCTTGCCCTTGAATCAGAAACAGTCTGTTCAACAGAAGTCCCTGGAACTTCACCATCCAAACAAACATGGGGCTCAGGATCACCTCCCCCATCTCCGGGGAGAGGGTCCAGAGAACCACAGAATTAAAACAGCCCTGCTGTCTTTCCTCAACACAAGATTTTCTCTCCGAAGTGTCTGTACTTCAAATCTCTGATTTATGTAAGAGAGAAAACTTTATTTAGGTTCTAAGTGTCCTTAGCATTTTTTTCTTCCTCCTAAACCGAGGCAAACACACATTCACTGTAACATGAGACAGCAGTGGTAGCTGGGGCCCAGGAAGGGGTGGGGGTGAGGATGCAGGGGTGAGGTAAGAGGAGGAGCACAGTATCTAGAAAGGAGCATCTGAGATTATTTTGAAAATCAAATCTAGAATCCATAAATCTAGGAACTGAGATTCCCTCAGGTTCCATAGTCATGCTATCTGGATGGTTTACACAGAGTTAAAGCCTCGTGGTTAGTATAGAAGTTACCCGGGTTTTAGAGCACTTCCTTTGCATTCTCTTCCATTCTCTCCCAGGACCTGACATGTGGCCTGACCCCCAGCTCTTCATGGCCCTGCAATCTTGGCCTGTCTTGGTCATCAGACCTCTCTCTCCTTCCCTTTTCATTTTGGTGACTGTTCAACATCATCCTTATGTTTCCATTGTGTGTCTGGGGGGTGGAGGGTATTTCTGCTTTTACTTCATTGTTTGATTCTATGTGTCAGCCACGTAAAAGTCACCCTACATCCTTATATGTTCACGGTTCTATAGGCATATTTGAATTTCAAACAAATATGTGATTTTACAAACACAGTATTTTACATACTGGTTCCCAGTCCAGGGGAAATATGTCCATAATATCAATTATGTTTTCAGGGAGATTGGTCATATTTCTATAAATCACCTCTGAATTTACCTCTGAACCAATAGGCAGATTTTAGGGATAAGAAATGCTCCCACAAGAAAGTCCTTTAAAATAGAAAGATGGTCCTAGCTTGGTACACTCATAGAGGTAAACCAAGCTTATCAAGGCCAGGCCACCACACTTCCATTTGTATTGTTAAGATGGGTTTTATAATTGCACAACAGGAACCATTGGTTCAGAAAGAGTGTAAGTTAATTAATGGATAATAAATCTATAACAGGATATTGAAAGAGACTCAGAAGCATCCAGAATCATTAAGCTCAATGGCCAAGGGCAATTTCTGTGAACACACATGAAATATCCCTTGATACTACTAGAAAAGACCTCTTTTTATAAAAAGATAGAAGGAATAAGTGTGGTATCTTTTACATGAGAGGGTCTGAGGGAAAGACAAATCAACCTGTCTTCTCAGGAGTGACCAGAGTCACTCGGAAATGTTAGGGCTTCTTACATGAAGAAGGCCCATTTTAAAGTACTTTTCTTTTTCTCCTTGTAAAAGATGAATGATATTTTTGACTGATGATTGGTTCCAGGAACTAAAACTGTGGAACAGACTTGAAGGAGAGTTGGATGGTAGACACAAACCCAAACTTTAGAGGATGGATGATGAGAGGAAAGGATTGCAATAACAAGAGTTGTCTGGAGTATGTTTGATTTTCAGAAAAGACAGGGGCTCTTGGGAACAACCTTGGCTAGAGTTATCTCAACATCCTGACCCAGCCCTGGGGAAACTTGCAGTGGGTTAAAAACAAAAGGCAGCACAGAGGTCAGCTTCAAAGGAGCCCAATAGCATTGTGATACCTGTCGGGGAAGGATTCTCTCCAGACTTCCTGAGAGAAATTTCACCAATCACTAGGGTGAGGTGGTTAATTATGGTGGCTATGGGTGGCAGCCAGGTCAGCCTCCTGGGGACAAGCAAGAGCCACATCAGTCAATTAAGATCATGATCACTTCTACAAATACTCTATCTTCCTTCAGTAAGCATCTTCTAGTCATACTTTCTCCAGCTGTCCAAAGTTCCCATCTGCAATGAGGTTTTGAAAATCATACCCAAATGCAGTGTATTTTGGTTTCTAAGAAAGTTCCAGAGCTAGTTAGCCTCTAGGTGACACAAACTGCATTTATCTCCAAATCATCTGCTTTTGTCCTCTCCCAATCTCTGATTCAATATTTTTTAATCAATTCACTTTACTCTTTAGAGAAGTTTCAGGTTTGCAGAAAAATTGATCAAAATGTACACAGAGTTCTCATACTGCCTCTATGCCCCCCCCCACACACACACACACACACTCTCTCTCTCTCACTTTTTCTCTCTCTCTCTCTCACAGTTCCCTCTATTATTATCCTCTTACATTAGTGTGGTAAATTTGTTACAATTGATAAACCAATATTAATACATTATTATTAACTAAAGTCCATAGTTTACATCAGGGTTCATTTTGGGGCTGTACAGTTAAATGGGTTTTGACAAATGTATCATGACTTGTATCCACCATTATAATATCATACAAAATAATTTCACTCTCCTAAAAATGCTCTGTGCTCCACCTAGTCATCCCTCCTCTTTTCCTGTGAACCCCTGGCAAACATTGAGCTTTTTACTGTGCCCATCAATTTGCCTTTCCCAGAATGTCATATAGTTGGACTTGACCTATTCAGATTGGCTTCTTTTGCTTAGCAATATGCATTTAAGTTTCCTCCATATCTTTTCATGGCTTGGTAGTTCATTTCTGTTTGATGCTGAATAATATTTCATTGTATGGATGTACCACAGTTTATTTATCCATCCACCCACTGAAAGACATCTTTGTTGCTTCTAATTTTTGGCTATTATGAATAAAGCTGCTATAAACATTCATGTGCAGGTTTCTGAGTGGACATAATTTTCCAACTCATTTGAGTAAATACCAAGGAGCATGATTGCTGGATCATATGGTAAGAGTATGTTTAGTTTTGTAAGAAACCACCAAACTGTCTTCCAAAGTGGCTGTGCTATTTTGTATTCCCACCATCAATGAATCAGAGTTCCTGTTGTTCCACAACTTTGTCAGCATTTGGTATTGTCAGTGATTGGATTTGGGCCATTTTAACAAGTGTTCAAGGTATCTCATTGTTTAATTTGTAATTTCCTAATGACATATGATGCTGAGTATCTTTTCACATGTTCATTTGTCATGTGTATATCTTCTCTGGTGAGGTTTCTGTCAGGGTCTTTGGCTTATTTTATAATCAAGCTGCTTAGTTTCTTATTGTTGAGTTTTAAGAACTCTTTGTATATTTTGGATAATAGTCTTTTATCAGATACATAATTTGCAAATATTTTCTCTCAGTTGTGTGTTGTTTTTTCATTCTCCTAATAGAATCTTTCAAAGAGCAGATTTTTTTAATTTTAATGAAGTCCTGTTTATGAATTTTTTTCATGGATTGTCCTTTTTGGTGTTGTATCTAAAAACTCATCACCATACCCAAGGTCACCTAAACTTTCTCCTATATCATCTTCTAGAAATTTTATAATTTTATGTTTTACTTTTGGGTCTATGATCCATTTTGAGTTAATTTTTGTGAAAGGCATAAGGCTTGTGTCTATATTATTTTTTTTGCATGTGGATGTTGTTATTTCAGCATCGTTTGTTGAAAAGACCATCATTTCTCCATTGAATTTTCTTTGCTCATTTGTCAAAGATCGGTTGACTATATTTCTGGGAGTCTAATCCCAGACTCTCTATTCTGTTCTATTGATCTATTTGTCTATTCTTTTACTAATACCAATTTTGTCTTGATTACTGTAGCTTTATAGAAAGTCTTGAAGTTGCATAGTATCAGTCCTCCAGCTTTGTTCTTCTTTATCAATATTGTGTTGGTTATTCTGGGTCTTTTGCATTTCCATGTAAACTTGATAGTTTTTGTCACTATTCACAAAACAACGTGCTGGGATTTTGATTGGGATTACATTGAATCTATAGACTAAGCTGGGAAGAACTGACATCTTGAGTTTTCACATCCATGAACATGGACTATCTTTCCATTTACTTAGATCTTTTTAAATTTCTTTCATCAGAGTTTTGTAGTTTTCCTCATATAGATCTTGTGTATATTTTGTTACATTTATACCTAAGAATTTCTCTTTTTTTGTATTATTATAAATGGTGTTCTGTTTTTAATTTCAAATTCCAATTGCTCACTTTTGGTACATAGGAAAGCAATTGACTTTTGTATATTAACCTTGTATCCTACAACCTTGCTATAATCCTTTTTAGTTTCAGGAGGTTTTTATTTGTTTGTGGGAAGGGGTTGTCAATCTATGAGATTTTCTGCATAAACAATCATGTCATCTGCAAACAAAAACAGTTTTATTTCTTCTTCCCCAATCTCTATATATTTTATTTCCTTTTCTTGTGTTATTGCACATTATGTTCATGTATTGTTTACTTCTTTCTGAATATTTTTAATAGCCATGTCTTTATTGTTGATTATTGGTTACTGTCTATGAACAATTTGATTTAATTCAATTTGACTTGATTTAATGTGTTTAATTTGACTTAATGGGTTTATAAATCTACTCTTACACTTTAGTAACTGAGCTTTAATAACTGTAGTAAACCAGCATCTCTGGGGGTGAGTGATGTGTCAGGAAAATTACAAACTGAAATTCTCACATTCCTGTAAGATTGGTCCAAAAGATAGCTGGAGAGGCACATTTGTAAAAGAGATTCAGTTCTATGAGAAACATTTTATACTTTATCGATGTAAATAATTTATTGTTTATTTATTCTAAATATTGGGTTGGCCAAAAAGTTCATTCCGGCTTTTCCATAAGATGTTACAGAACTTTTGTCCAACCCAGTAGATAATCTGATAATTAATGATATCTGATAATCACTTTCTGCAGGTGAAAATCTCAGAACACAATGTCTCCCCTTTAAAAAAATTGCAAATTTTACTTTTACTTATATGAAAAAATTCAACAAAATTGTATTCATGTGAATGAAATACCACGTCTATAGGCAACAATCAAAAGTCAACTTTTCCATATTAGAGGAAGTGAGTGTCCTTAAGGTCCAGCAAGATGTGGTATAGGCAACTGCTTAATCTGCTTTAACCTAGGACTGCCTCTATGTGTGTGTGTGTGTGTGTGTGTGTGTAGCCATCTTAATAACTTTCTCTATAAGGCTCTTCCTCTACACAGAGAATCTGACTAACCTTCTGCATCCTTCAAAGCTACAAGCTAATGCTTATTTTTATACACCTGTAATATGCACAAATTTTCTCTTCCTAAAGTGTGATGGTTAATAGAGGCATTTTACTGCTCAGGCTGTATGTAAGACAGGACTTGTGATAAACAGCACAGTTGAAAAAAATGCATGTAATTGTTAAGGAGACTACAGCTACTCCTGAAATCAGAAAAAAGAAGTAAACTGTGTTTCTTCCTCAAAGGGACAGATCTGGAGAGTCCAGCTACTATCTCAAATAATCTACTTGCAAATTTCAAAACAAAAGACACAAGGAAATTATGGGCTGTCTCTTTGATTTACAACTTCCCCCCAACCAGAGCTGGTACTTACACTGCTACATCTGAAACTGATCTGTGTGGGAAGGTTTCAGAGGGATGGCCAGCCAACTGGTACATTGCTGCCAAGTCAGCTGATGCCACAGCCTGGTATGGGACCCTGGTCAGGTAACCCATAGTATCTACCTGAAGGAGTTATTGTGCAGAGGTGGAGAGCAGTGGGGGGAGAAGGAGGGAGGAGGAGAAAATTATGGAAATACATTTTGAAAATCCAAAGTGCAGTTGAAATTCCAGTCTTAATGAAAACCAGTAACAGGCTCCGCTAAATACCCACAGAGGCCTACTAAAAATATGTGAAGTTCAGCCAGAGTTCAAATCTCAGAATTATTTTTATTTCCCAGCTTAGGCCTATCAAAACTGCCATGAAGCCTTTAGCTGTTTTAGTGAGAAAACAATCTGTCCTTGCAAACTAACCAACATGTTCTTACATCACAAAATGAAGCCAGAAGTGAAAGAAACTTGACAAATCTCTCCTTGCCATTTTACTGAGGTTTAAGAGCACTGAGTTTGGAGTCAGCGAATATAAATTTGAACTTATTAGCTTCTTGACAACCTCACTGAGCTTCAGTTTCTTAACCTTTAAAGTGGATTATGCATAAGCCACTACACTGCGTGGAATAGGAAAAATTCAAAATCGCTTTCTTTCCACTGTTACATTACTGATTTGAATCATGTGTAAGGCTTCTCTATGGTCAGAGTTACAATGTAGCTGAACCATAGCTGCTTCCCACTGACCCACAACACAGGAAAGCTAAGACACTGAAAGAGAAGATAATGTTTAATTTGGAAACCAAATATCTTTGAGACACTAATCCAGATGTAAACTGAAATCACACTGTCCTCTGAAATTGATATGAAAGTATGTCGAGCCCTACCCCTCATTCAGTGGGAAGTTTATTGCTCTACTTAAGATTTCTACAAAATCTCAGGGGCTTGTGTTTTTGTGGTTATTTCTGGCTTCAAGTCCTGGCTTTCGCCACACATCGAAACTTACTTGAGGCTCACCTCCCCTTCTCCTTACCCATCCCCAATGAAACTACCCCACACACACTCCCCCATTCAGAGTTCTTAAACAAAACCACTCATGTAAACAATTGAATAGATGGCAAACGTTACTGAAGGTTTGAAGATGCAGAAAATTTTACAATAACAAAAGCAACTGCATGTACACTACAAGGCATCCTGTGCTGAAAGGCATCTTGCCCCTTGCCTTTTTCCAAAGGATCCAGCCTCCTTCCTACAGCCCAGCTCCCTCCCCCTGTCCATACCCTCCTGCATCAAGAGTCCCCTCACCTGATTTGCAGGGAGATTTATCTCTCTACACCCTACTTGGTGCTGGTCCTTCTTTGGCTCATCCAGAGACACCCTGATGTGCTCTGTTAGGCAGAGAGCCATCCACTTGGGGCCCCAGTGCCACTAGCAGAGGCTGTGAGATTTTATTCTTTCCTTCTCTGCACTGCTCTCTCCAGCAGTCTCTGTAAATTGAAGGAAGTAGTATAGAGATTTATTTTCCCACTAATACATGTTATTATTCCCCAAACACCTAAGACAGACCTGACAATTTAAGGATTTTTTTTTAATGAGTATGTACTTTGAGCAGTTTTAGGTTTATAGAAAAGTTAATCAGAGTGTACAAAGAGTTTTCACACACCCCTCCACCCTCTCTCCTTCACACACCCACACTTTCTTGTTCTTAACATCTTGCACTAGTGTGGGAAACTTGTTACAATTGATGAACCAATATTGATACATTATTATTAACTGAAGTCTATAGTTTACATTAGAGTTTACTTTGTTTTATACATTCTATGAGTTTTCACAAATGTACAATGACATGTGTCCATCAATACTGTATCACACTGTCCTACATTTCATTGTCCTAAAAACACCTTGTGCTCCATCTATCCATCCCTCCCTTCCTTCCCCACAAAGCCCCTGACAAACACTGATAACAAGGTAACATAGCTAGTAAGGGGTGAAGTCAGTGACTGTTGGACTCAAAAGTTAGTGCTTTTAACCACTGTCTCACCTGTTCTTTTTCTTTAGGCATCACTCACAGAAGAAAGGAAAATGGCTTTCTCAAATTAGATTTTAACTTGCATTTAATACGAAACCATTCTGTGTTAATTATCTTCATTGTCAGACATGGTATCTTTATGTGCTGAGGCAGTTTGTGCTAATCTGTGTCAAAAGGAATAAATGATAGCAACTTCGCTCAATGAAGTATTATTTTCTGGTCACCAGTGCTCAGAAAGAACCCTTGAGATCAACAACCAAATAAATGTACATAAGTCGTAAACCTTCAGAAAAGATTATGTTTGAAATTTAACCCACTATCTGGGGGGTGGGGTGGGTAGAAAGCATACAAGACTTAACTCCACATTAATATAAACTACAAATAAAGCACATTAACTTAGAATTCCCAGTTCAATAGTAGATATGAATGGTAAATAAGGAAGAGTAAGTAACTGTAAATAAAGAAAGCCCTCCACTGCATACCACTTGCTTGGTACAGCCAGATGCCTCCAATCACCTTCATCTTTAATTTTTGAGAGCAAATTTCTGCTGCACTATAAATCATTGACTGTAATGTTTGCATGTGGCTGGCTTGGTTACTCTTTTTGCATTTGTTTGCCTACTTCTCAGTCATTATTTTGCAGAGATGATCTGCAAATGGTGCACCCAGTCAAGTCTGGTCTCTGAGGATCGCAGTCTACAGGGCCCAACATTGCTCATGGAAACTTTGACAAGAGCGGTATTAGAGGAATAGTGGAGACCTGCCTGGAAAGGGTTAGGAGAGGTAAAAGACTGAGAAAATAGGTTCACGGAGGACAGACTGTTTAATGAATAAGTTTGGCTGTGAAGGACCTGAGCATGTTAAAAGTCTGTAGAACAGAAGCCAGTAAGAGAGAACAAGCAAAGGTAAAGGAGTAAGAAAAAAATAGCTACAGTTCCTGGGGTCCAAGGAGGTGGGAGGGAATGTTGTTCTTAGGGCGCTGCTGAAAACCCATTGCAGCTGGAGAAGGTTATAGGAAAACTCTCTACTCCAGGGGGAAGGGAAGGGATACATGATGGAGCTAGAACTACAACTGGGGGAGGGGGAGGGGGAGGAGCCCTGTAAAGGAGACATCCCGAGACCCAGGGATATAGTCCCTGCTGAGACTGAAGCTGAGCTGAATCAGAGGAACAGAAAACTCCCCTCACCTTCCCTACAAGGCTGGCAAATACTGAATAACAAGGAACAGTGAGACACCATTGGGAAAGTTGTAAGAGCATGGAAACAGGCCCTCTGTGAGTACAGTGCAAAGGGAAAACCTAAGACAGAGGTTGGAGCAGACATTGTGAAAACCCTCTGACAAACCAGTCCCACCAGAAACACAAGGGATTCCTAGAGGCATTTGAAACCTGGTGCAGAGGGTAACTATAGCAAAAGCAAACCTCAAATCTTAATTCCTAACTAGATTAATTCAAATCTCCACACTAGAGGCCCAGCAGAAGGAAAGATATGCCCATTTCCAGGTATAAAACTCTCTGCCTCAGCATCTTCTGTCTTATAGTTTTCAACAAAAAATTATAGAAAAGGCAAGAAAAAAACAACACACTGCCAAGAAACAAAGCAATATTGGAACTGGAAATTTAACGATTAAGATGTTAAAACCTCTACTAGAAAAGATGGTAAACATGCAAGATCAGATGGGGACTTCACGGGAGAGGTAGAAACCATAAAAAATAAAAGAGAGAATTCTGGGGGGTCGGGGGGATAAATCCTGGGGATTGTTTGTAGGAACAAAAGTAAAAGGTGAGGAAGAACAAGAAGTCAGATAACTGTGACATTATTTACTGAGGTAGATAACATAGAAAGTCTAGTTTGGGGAGGAATGTTCATTATTTCAGTTTTGGACAATTTGAGTTTAAGGAATTGGTGGAACATCCAAGTGTGTATATTCAATCAAGGGTAAACAGAGATGTAGAGTTCATGAGAGACATCTGGGCTGGATCAGCAGGATACAGATTATTGTTTGAATCATTGGAATGGATAATCTCTCTCAAAGAGATTGTGTGCATTGAGAATAGAAGAGTCAAGACTGAAAACACTGGGAAAACCAGCCTTTGAGGAGTGGGCAGAGGAAGAGGAGCCCACCAAGGAGACCAAGAAGGAGCAGGAAGAACAGCAACAAAGGATGTCCACAGTGTAAAATGCTGCAGAGAAGTCAGTAAGATAAGAGACCACTATATTTGGCAACAATAGTGTCACTGATAAGCTGGAGACTGTGGTAAAATGAGAGACAGAAAGTGGGTTGGGTGAACAAATGGAAGTAGAGACAGCAAGAGAAAATACCTCTTTCAAGAAGCTGGGCTATAAAGGTAAGGAGAGAAATAAGGTGGTACCTGGATGGAGATAGCTCATCCTCCATAGGGAGGATTTCTTTGCAGAGGAATCAGCTTGAACATATTGAGGTGCTGATGTGAAGGATCCAGTTTGAAGAAACAGGGGAGAGAGAGGGAACTTAACTGATAAATGGCTTCACTGAAGAGATCAGTGTCAACTGGCTCCTTTTCACGCTCTCAGCATTTATCTGGTGTATATTATGTAGTAGGAAATATGTCACTGAATAAGACACTGCCCTTGCCTTCAAGGAATTTATGGCCTACATAGGCATACAGACCAAAAAATAAACAAAACAATTGCTATATCGCAAGATACGAGCTATGGGTTAATCACAGGGGGCTATAAGAGCGTGTAGGGAGGCTACCTAATTCAGTTTTAGGAGGTCAAAAACAATTTCCGAAAGCCAGAAAAATGTAAGGTAGTAGGAAGGAATCACCTGATTTCTAAACAAAGGATACAGTTTATGATGTTCAAGAGGCTACAGAGAACACTGATAATTCTAGAAAACAAATTTAGTGCTTCCTTTCATAAATGTTCATTGCACTTACCATTTTTGCTTCTTGTCACTTATCCCAACTGTAATGAATGAAAATGTGTGTAATTATTTGTTTTATGTTTCTCTCCCCTACTGGACCTAAGTCCCCGAAAGGCAGGGACCACAACTGTATTGTTTGCACAGGTATATAGTAGTCTTGCGATAAACGATTGGAACCAAAAATGTAATAATTATGTCTCCCCTTATCTCTGTGGGGAGAGTCAGAAGAAGAAATCATTGGAATGTGTTCCACTTGGAAGGAAAGCACGTTGAAACCAACTGTATCTGATTCTTGACTGCAGGCTCTGACATGGTCTCTTTGCAGGTGAAGGCTGGACCCGCTGCCAACAACCCACGTGATGCAAATGCATCAAGGTGGGGTCTATTTTTAGCTACAGCAAATTACCATTCCTTTATGCTTTTAGATTTTCATCTCTGCGAGTGAGTTCTCTTGTTCTTACATTTTTCAGCATCAAGACTGACTTCTTTCATGAAGAAAGAAGAGAGTCTTTAAGACAAAGAGCATTTCTCCTTTCATCTCCACCCCAGCTTGGAGGTTCAAAGAGATTTTGGAGGGCTGCTTGTTGCTATTCCTGAGAGTAGGGATGGTCCTTCCATACTTTTTGTAATGACACTGCAGACTCAAGCTGGGGTGGGGGAAACTCAGTCCAAAGAAAACAAAATGAAGAATTGACTGTGAGTCTAGTCAGAGACATAGTGTTCCATGCAATTCTATCCAATTGGTTAATAAGAAACTGATATTGTATAATTATAGATTTTTTTTTACTATATTTGTAAAAAGGTCATGTCATATAAAAATGAGCTACAGGCTCCCACAAACAAACGCAGTTTATATAATGTCTTGAAGATGTCTTCAAGGTCAGGTAGCTTTCTGGGTTAACAGATGTTGTACTGCTGTTGGCAAAGTTGTCAGCTGAAAGGTGGTGTCAGCACATAGGAGGGGTCTCACTGCGAGAATCCCGTTTCTTGTGGGGGGCAGGGAGTAGAAGACAACAGGGGACGTGAATATCAGGTAGGCTGAGGTGGGGAGAGGACATGTAGCTTTTTAAGTATTTTTCAGGTATAATTTTATATTTTTAAAAATATTGTTTTGTAATACAACACTAAAAATTAAAACTTGGTACACATTTCTTGATTAATAAGGATATGGAGAAAAGGTTTTGGAATCACTAAGAGGAAAAAGATTTTTATCTTTGGTCAAGGAGGGCATAAGTCTAAAAAACCCAGTCATAAGATTGGCCCCAAGTAAGAAAAGAAATGTGTTTGGATCAGTACCATCTTCCCTTCCTATTTTACCTCACTTTACCTTACCTTGTCTCCTTTTCCCTGTGTTAACTTTTTCTTTGTAGTCAAACACACCATACACAGTCCTGCTTCCATGTCTGTGGTAGGCAGAATAATGCTCCCTCCAAATATGTCATGCCCTAATCCCCAGAACCTATGATCATGTTACTTTATGTGATAAAAAGGACTTTGTATTAAGGTTAAAGTTAAGGACCTTGAGATGGGCGATTATCCTGGATTATCTGGATGGATCTAATCTAGTCTCATAAATCCTTGAAAAGTGCAAGAAGGCTGAAAGGTCAGAAGGCACAGAAAGGATTCACCTCACCATTGATGGCTTTGAAGGTGGAGGGAGGAGACCATGAGTCAGGGAAAGCAGCAGCTTCTAGGAGCTGGGAATCATCCTCAGTTTATAGCCAGCAAGAAAACGGACCTCAGTCCTACAACCAAATGGAGCTGAATCCTGCCAACAACCCAAATAAGCAGGAAATAGATTCTCCATTACAACCTCCAGAAAGAAACACAGCCTACCAACATTTTGGAGGATCCAGTTTGAAGAAACAGGGGAGAGAGAGGGAACTTAACTGATAAATGGTGTAAGACCGTAATGAACTTCTGACCTACAGAACTGTAAAATAATAAATTTGTGTTACTTTAAACCATAAATTTTCTGCAATTTATGATACAACAATAAAAACCTAATACAATGTCTTCACTCTTACCTTTCTCTGTGTTTACAATGCCCTTTCCTCTCCTACATTCTTCCAAATCCCACATCCTCAGTGAAGCAATCCTGACTTCACTCCCTACTCTGTTCTATGTGTTGGCACATATATTTATGTAGGGCAACTAGTTATTTCTTCATGCTTATGCTCTAACTCTATAATGAGATTGTAAGAACCTTAGGAACATGGATGATGTATTAATAATTGCAGTCCATTGCAAAAATGGCCACAAATCCTTTCCTTCCACAGTCTTGCAATGTGACTTTGAAGATATTCCCATCAAATGATGGATTACATTCCTCCACGCCTTGAATCTGGGTTGGTCCTGTAACCTGCTTTGATCAATGTAGATTAGCAAATGTAGAAGCAGAAAGTTGACTCTGAGACCACCATCAAATGAATGAGTCTGGACTAGCCCAGTCAACTAGCCCAATTGCTAGCCCAGCCAAGAGTTGATCAAATGTCAGACAGGTGTGTATGAACCATGGACCACCACTCACTGCAGACTCAAGGGTGGGTTCAGCTGAAATCAGCAGAAGAACCACCCAGATGACCCCATCCAAATTTCTGATCCACTGATTCCTGAGCTAATTAATGATTGTTGTTTAAAGTCAACGTTTGGAGGTAGTTTATTAAACAGCAAACGCTAACACATATAACTCAGTGCTCTGCATTGACCTATTTGTGAATAATTTTTGATGGTACTCACAATGATGATGATGACAATGACAATGACAATAATGACAATGACAAAGATTAAAGAAAGCCACATTCATTCCTAGTAAAACAAGAAGGTAAGTGGCATCGTTTCCATATCTCAATACCAGGAAATTTCAGTGCTTATAAATTGAAGAGTTTCAAAATTTCTGTTCAAGTAAATTGGAAAACACAGTGTCTATAGATTTTAGGTTTATTGGTCTGTTATTGGTCTCCAACAAATCCAAAATAGCTCTTAACCTAGCTTTTGTGTTGGTAACTTTTAGTGTTTCAATCTATCTCCCATTGTGTCAAAATATTGGGAGGAGCCAGACAGTCACTGTGCTGCCCCAGTTCTGAACATACAAGCAGACTTTGGTTAAAATCTGCAGAGGACTTTGTCACATGAGAAAAACTCAACCAGGAATTTTCATCAAAGGTAGATTTTACCCAGTAGCCAGTAAATAGCTTATTTCTCATCCAAATGGTCTTCTCTAAAATCTGTTCAACTCCCAACAAAGTCTTCCAAAGTATTGTGCTTATAAAAGTTTTTAAGTGAATTAGGTAATACATAAAACTCTAATATTTAGCCTAAGAAATCTTAAGTATGATGCACTTCTTTTAGCCTATATTCCATTAAAAAAAAAAATGTTTGGGAATGAAGTGGGTACAAAAAAGAAACAAAGAAAACAAGCATCAGAAAGGAGATTGCTTCAATATGGCAGACTAGAAGGACATGCTCTCACTCCCTCCTGTGAGAACACTGGAATCACAACTAACTGCTGAACAATAATTGACAGGAAGACCCTGGAACTCACCAAAAAAGATATCCTCCATCCAAAGACAAAGGAGAAGCCACAATGAGACGGTAGGGGGGCACAATCACAATAAAATCAAATCCCGTAACTGCTGGGTGGGTGACTCACAAACTGGAGAATACTTATACCACAGAAGTCCACCCACTTGAGTGAAGGTTCAGAGACCCACGTCAGGCTTCAGAACCTGGGGGTCTGGCAATGGGAGGAGGAATTCCCAGAGAATCAGACTTTGAAGGTTAGTGGGATTTGATTGCAGGACTTTGACAGGACTGGGGGAAACAGCGACTCCACTCTTGGAGGGCACACACAAAGTAGTGTGCAATTCAGGACCCAGGGGAAGGAGCAGTGACCCCATAGGAAACTGAACCAGACCTATCTGCTAGTGTTAGAGGGTCTCCTGCAGAGGTGGGGGGTGGTTCTGTCTCACCATGAGGACAAGGACACTGGCAGCAGAAGTTCTGGGAAGTATTCCTTGGTGTGAGCCCTCCCAGAGTCTGCCATTAGCACCACCAAAGACCACGGGTAGGTTCCACTGTTGCGTCGCCTCAGGTCAAACAACCAACATGGAGGGAACCTGTTAGCAGGTCAAGTCAATTAGCAGTGAAGTGGATTAAAGTTTTACTGAGCTCTGCCCACCAGAGCAACAGCCAACTCTACCCACCACCAGTCCTTCCTATCAGGAAACTTGCACAAGCCTCTTAGATAGCCTCATCCACCAGAGGGCAGACAGCAGAAGCAAGAAGAACTACAATCCTGCAGCCTGTGGAAAAAAACCCACATTCACAGAAAGATAGACAAGATGAAAAGGCAGAGGACTATGTACCAGATGAAGGAACAAGACAAAACCCCAGAAAAACAACTAAATGAAGTGGAGATAGGCAACCTTCCAGAAAAAGAATTCACAATAATGATAGTGAAGATGATCCAGGACCTCGGAAAAAGAATGGAGACAAAGATCGACAAGATGCAAGAAATGTTTAACAAAGACCTAGAAGAATTAAAGGACAAACAAACAGAGATGAACAATACAATAACTGAAATGAAAAATACACTAGAAGGAATCAATAGCAGAATACCTGAGGCAGAAGAACAGATAAGTGACCTGGAAGACAGAATGGTGGAAATCACTGCTGCGGAACACAATAAAGAAAAAAGAATGAAAAGAAATGAAGACAGCCTCAGAGACCTCTGGGACAACATTAAATGCAACAACATTCGCATTATAGGGGTCCCAGAAGGAGAAGAGAGAGAGAAAGGACCTGAGAAAATATTTGAAAGGATTATAGCCGAAAACTTCCCTAACATGGGAAAGGAAATAGCCACCCAACTCCAGGAAGTACAGAGAGTCCCATACAGGATAAACCCAAGGAGAAACATTCTGAGGCACATAGAAATCAAATTGGCAAAAATTAAAGACAAAGAAAAATTATTGAAAGCAGCAAGGGAAAAATGACAAATAACATACAAGGGCACTCCCATAAGGTTAACAGCTGATTTCTCAGCAGAAACTCTACAAGCCAGAAGGGAATGGCATGATATACTTAAAGAAATGAAAAGGAAGAACCTACAACCAAGATTACTCTATCCCGCAAGAATCTCATTCAGATTCGATGGAGAGATCAAAAGTTTTACAGACAAGCAAAAGCTAAGAGAATTCAGCATCACCAAACCAGCTCTACAACAAATGCTAAAGGAACTTCTCTAAGCGAGAAACACAAGAGAAGAAAAGGACCTACAAAAAGAAACCCAAAACAATTAAGAAAATGGTCATAGGAACATACATATCGATAATTACCTTAAACATGAATGGATTAAATGCTCCAACCAAAAGACACAGGCTTGTTGAATGGATGCAAAAACAAGACCCATATATATACTGTGTACAAGAGACCCACTTCAGACCTAGGGACACATACAGACTGAAAGTGAGGGGATGGAAAAAGATATTCCATGAAAATGGATTCAAAAGAAAGCTGGAGTAGCAATTCTCATATCAGGGAAAATAGACTTTAAAATAAAGAATGTTACAAGAGACAAAGAAAGACACTACATAGTGATCAAGGGATCAATCCAAGAAGAAGATATAACAATTATAACTATATATGCACCCAACATAGGAGCACCTCAATACACAGGCAACTGTTAACAGCTATAAAAGAGGAAATCGACAGTAACACAATAATAGTGGGGGACTTTAACACCTCACTTACACCAATCGACAGATCATGCAAACAGAAAATTAATAAGGAAACAGAAGCTTTAAATGACACAATAGACCAGATAGACTTAATTGATATTTATAGGACATTTCATCCAAAAACAGCAGATTACACTTTCTTCTCAAGTGCGCACAGAACATTCTCCAGGATAGATCACCTCTTGGCCCACAAATAAAGCCTCAGTAAATTTAAGAAAGTTGAAACCATAACAAGCATCTTTTCAGACCACAATGCTATGAGATTAGAGATCACTTACAGGGAAAAAAACGTAAAAAACACAAACACATGGAGGCTAAACAATACGTTACTATATAACCAAGAGATCACTGAAGAACTCAAAGAGGAAATCAAAAAATACCCAGAGACAAATGACAATGAAAACACGATGATCCAAAACCTATGGGATGCAGCAAAAGCAGTTCTAAGAGGGAAGCTTATAGCTATAGAAGCCTACCTCAAGAAACAAGAACAACCTCAAATAAACAATCTGACCTTACACCTAAAGGAACTAGAGAAAAAAGAACAAACAAAACTCAAAATTAGCAGAAGGAAAGAAATCATAAAGATCAGAGCAGAAATAAATGAAATAGGAACAAAGAAAACAATAGCAAAGATCAATAAAACTAAAAGCTGGTTCTTTGAGAAAATAAACAAAATTGATAAACCGTTAGACAGACTCATCAAGAAAAAAAGGGAGAAGACTCAAATCAATAGAATTGGAAATGAAAAAGGAGAAGTAACAACTGACACTGCAGAAATACAAAGGATCATGAGAGATTACTACAAGCAACTATATGCCAATAAAATGGACAATCTGGAAGAAATGGACAAATTCTTAGAAAGGTATAGCCTTCCAAGACTGAACCAGGAAGAAATAGAAAATATGAACTGACCAATCACAAGTAATGAAATTGAAACTGTGATAAAAATCTTCCAACAAACAAAAGCCCAGGACCAGATGGCTTCGCAGGTGAATTCTATCAAACATTTAGAGAAGAGCTAACACCTATCCTTCTCAAACTCTTCCAAAAAATTGCAGAGGAAGGAACACTCCCAAACTCATTCTATGAGGCCACCATTACCCTGATACCAAAACCAGACAAAGATACGACAAAAAAAGAAAATTACAGACCAATATCACTGATGAATATAGATGCAAAAATCCTCAACAAAATACTAGCAAACAGAATCCAACAACACATTAAAAGGATCATACACCATGATCAAGCGGGATTTATCCCAGGGATGCAAGGATTCTGCAATATACGCAAATCAATCACTGTGATAAACCATATTAACAAATTGAAGAAGAAAAACCATATGATCATCTCAATAGATGCAGAAAAAGCTTTTGACAAAATTCAACACCTATTTATGATAAAAACTCTCCGGAAAGTGGGCATAGAGGGAACCTACCTCAGCATAATAAAGGCCATATACGAGAAACACACAGCAAACATCATTCTCAATGGTGAAAAACTGAAAGCATTTCCTCTAAGATCAGGAACGAGACAAGGATGTCCACTCTCACCTCTATTATTCAACAGAGTTTTGGAAGTCCTAGACACGGCAATCAGAGAAGAAAAAGAAATAAAAGCAATACAAATTGGAAACGAAGAAGTAAAACTGTCATTATTTGCAGATGACATGATACTATACATAGAGAATCCTAAAGATACTACCAGAAAACTACTAGAGCTAATCAATGAATTTGGTAAAGTAGCAGGATACAAAATTAATGCACAGAAATCTCTTGCATTCCTATACACTAATGATGAAAGATCTGAAAGAGAAATTAAGGAAACACTCCCATTTACCACTGCAACAAAAAATATAAAATACTTAGGAATAAACCTTCCTAGGGAGACAAAAGACCTGTATGCAGAGAACTATAAGACAGTGATGAAAGAAATTAAAGATGATACCAACAGATGGAGAGATATACCATGTTCTTGGATTGGAAGAATCAATATTGTGAAAATGACTATACTACCCAAAGCAATCTACAGATCCAATGCAATACCTATCAAATTACCAATGGCAATTTTTACAGAACTAGAACAAAAAATCTTAAAATTTGTATGGAGACACAAAAGACCCCGAATAGCCAAAGCAGTCTTGAGGGAAAAAAACGGAGCTGGAGGACTCAGACTCCCTGACTTCAGACTATACTACAAAGCTACAGTCATCAAAACAATATGGTACCGGCACAAAAACAGAAATATAGATAAATGGAACAAGATAGAAAGCCCAGAGGTAAACCCACACACCTATGGTCAACTAGTCTATGACAAAGGAGGCAAGAATACACAATGAAGAAAAGACAGTCTCTTCAATAAGTGGTGCTGGGAAAACTGGACAGCTACATGTAAAGGAATGAAATTAGAACACTCCCTAACACCATACACAAAACTAAACTCAAAATGGATTAGAGACCTAAATGTAAGACTGGACACTATAAAACTCTTAGAGGAAAACACAGGAAGAACACTCTTTGACATAAATCACAGCAAGACCTTTTTTGATCCAACTCCTAGAGTAATGGAAATAAAAACAAAAATAAACAAATGGGACCTAATGAAACTTCAAAGCTTTTGCACAGCAAAGGAAACCATAAACAAGACCAAAAGACAACCCTCAGAATGGGAGAAAATATTTGCAAATGAGTCAACAAAGGATTAATCTCTAAAATATATAATTAGCTCATGAAGCTCAATATTAAAGAAACAAACAACCCAATCCAAAAATGGGCAGAAGACCTAAATAGACATTTCTCCAAAGAAGACATACAGATGGCCAAGAAGCACATGAAAAGCTGCTCAACATCACTAATTATTAGAGAAATGCAAATCAAAACTACAATGAGGTATCACATCACAGCAGTTAGAATGGGCATCATCACAAAATCTATAAACAATAAGTGCTGGGGAGGGTGTGGAGAAAAGGGAACCCTCTTGCACTGTTGGTGGGAATATAAATTGATACAGCCACTATGGAGAACAGTATGGAGGTTCCTTAAGAAACTAAAAATAGAACTACCACACGACCCAGCAATCCCAGTACTGGGCGTATACCCAGAGAAAACCATAATTCAAAAAGACACGTGCACCCCAATGTTCATTGCAGCACTATTTGCAATAGCCAGGTCATGGAAGCAACCTAAATGCCCATCAACAGACGAATGGATAAAGAAGTTGTGGTACATATATACAATGGAATATTACTGAGCCATAAAAAGGAACGAAACTGGGTCATTTGTAGAGACGTGGATGGATCTAGAGACTGTCATACAGAGTGAAGTAAGTCAGAAACAGAAAAATGAATATCACATATTAATGCATATATGTGGAACCTAGAAAAATGGTACAGATGAACCGGTTTGCAGGGCAGAGATTGAGACACAGATGTAGAGAACAAACATATGGACACCAAGGGGGGAAAGTGGCAGGCGGTGGTGGTGGTGGTGTGATGAATTGGGAGATTGGGATTGACATGTATACACTGATGTTTATAAAATGGATGACTAATAAGAACCTGCTGTATAAAAATATAAAATAAAATGCGAAAATTAAATAAATAAATAAATAAAGTGACACTAAAAAAAAAACCAAGTAGGACTTGCACTTTTTAAAGAAACATTATATTTGTAAGGGAAATCTCCATTTGTAAGGGCATGTCCCTCTCTGACTCTGGAATCGGAGGATGACCAAATCTCCAGAAACTTATCAACGGAATGGGCAAAGACTTAAATCTGTAAAAAAATCATCCTTGTTTATTGTGCTTTTCATGCAGCCTCTCTTAACTGACTCTCTTCATCCTTGACTTCTTTTTTTCTTTAGCTGAGGATGGTATTTAAGGTAAGGGCCTCAGCCATTTTGACAGGTTACTCAGTTTTCCTAGGTCTCTCCCATGTATGTATACATGTTATTAAACTTTGATCTTCTCCTGTTTAAAAAAAAAAAAAAAGCATCAGAAACAAGACAAAGACACCACGAATGTCTTTGTTGCATATTGTTGCATAGATGCAAAGAATGTTGCAAATTCATGTCCCTGTGCCCAAGGAGGGACACCCCTGGTCACCTAGGCTTGCTTCTCTGTTAGCTGGTGTGGGTAAGGTTTTTGGCAAAGGCAGTTCTTCTCACTAATTATTTAAAATGTTATAAGCCCAGAGCAAGAAAGATTTTGTCACCTCCAAGTAGAAGAAGAGTTATTATATAATCTTAGAAATTTGATTTCAAGGCATCTCAGAGTTGCTCTGATAAAACTTCCCACACAGTACAGACATTCTTTCCAGAGCTAGTCCTCCACACCCTACTTGAATTCCTCAAGTGTTAGGAAAGCCACAATTTCCTGAGACAGCCCATTCTATTTTAAGCACCTATTAAGACAAAGTTCTTTCTCATAATAAGCTGAAATCTATCTCCCACCCACTGAGCCAGATTTTCCCTCTAGAACCACACCCCTAACCTGTTTTCTCCTTCCTCTATGGTTGGGTGCTGTGTTTGTTTACAAGGCCAGGCTTTAGAATCAGCTGGACTTGAGTTCAACTGTCAGCTGTTTCCCTTGCCATCTGCGTAAACTTAGGCAAGCCTAACTCTCAAAGAATCAAAATTTTCAACTATAATACTGGAGTCATCGTACCTGCCTTACAGAGTTGTGAAAATCAGAGAAGGTAGTATACATAAAGTGCATGGCACAGCGTCTGACACATAGTATGTTACCAATAAATGGGATCTGGCTTTATTATTTTGCTTGACAGCCTTTCAGACATTTGCAAGCATCTTATTTTTCCATACAGTCTTCTCCAAGCTGAGCATCTCCTTCAATTGTACTTCAGAATATGGCAAAAATTATTCTTTCCAGATCTGGATACTACACTGGTTTACAGCTTAAGTTTGCATTTAGGGGCTAGTTTAAATTATACCTGGTAAACACTTCCTGATACAACTGGCAGTTTACCTATTCCCAGAAACTGGGAGGCATTTCCTCTAATAAATAAAACTGGATAGAAAAGCAGCTCATCTGAGCAACTCTACCGGAAGCCTGCCTGTTCCTCCTGACTGCACCCTGGTTCAATATCACAGGTCTACACTTTTAGAGGAGAATGCCTTTTTCTCATTCGTCTGGTTTCCAGAGAAATCACTTTTGCTAGTATTGCCCCATCTTTTAGTCTACCTCTTGGAGGTGAAGTGAGTTACCTAGTGGATAGGCAACATCCACTAACCAAGTTTCTCATCAGAGTGGAACTAATCTAACAAGGTCTTGAGCCCAAGAGATGTGGTATCTTTCTCCTTCCTCTCCATTTGGACTAGCGAGAGCCAGTTGACCTGCTTATTCCAAGGACTAGACTGGTAGGGCGGACGGTAGTAAGCCCATCTCGACCCTCACATTAAGTTACATCCTCTAACTTAGCCTTTATCAATATAGAAGTGATATTGTGATTCACCATTTGCACACTTTATGTTCTTATGTATCACATGGTCCAAAACTCAGTGAGTGAAGAGGGGCGCTATTTCCTGGTCACCTCCAGACCTCGGTATGTTCTGACCATAATCTGGAAATAGTCCTACCACATGAGTGCTGATGTTCAAGGAAGACTGAGGGCTGCTCTCACCTCTGCCTGCTCCACCCCCAGCAGGAGTTCTCTTTCTACAACCATCCAGAGAGCAACTATGAGAGGGACAGAAACAGAAGGAGACCTGGTAGGTTGTAGATTTTTACATGCTCCATCTCTTCACTGTCAAGAAGCTAAGTAATAGGCGGTCAGAGAAGATCCTATTTCAGTGCAACAGACTTAACAATAAATGACTTCTAGACACTAGAAATTGCACAGGGACCTACTCATTTTAACCTGCAGTCCAGCTGTAAGTTCTGAAAAAGAGATAAAATCCACGAGTAAGTAGAGAGCAGCACAAATGGCAAACAATGGAATCCTGTACATTGACAAGCACTGGATAGATTTCTCATGATAATATTTTTTTAATGCCAGATGTTCACAGCTCAGCTTCCTTTAGGGGTAGCTATGTGACCTACTTCTGACCTATGAGATGGGAGACATCTTTAGGGGAGCTCTTAGACTTTCCTGTCTCATGAAAAAGAGAAGCAAGCAAGCAGAAGCTTTTTCCCTCTCTTCTGCTTTGGGTGCTGTCGTGTGATTATAGCAGCCATCTTGGAACCATCACCCAACAACACTGAGGCTGATGAAGCAGAAGGATGCAAAGAACCTGGGCATTTGATGACATCAAGATGCTACTGAACAAATTCTGGAAACTACCTACAGACTTCTCAATTGTGTGAGGATGAAGCGTCATCATTGTTTAAGCATTTTTAGTTAGGTAGTCTATTACTTGTAGTTGAACATATCCTAATTGTTCCAAACCCTAGGTCCCTCTTTATAACATCTTTCTTTTGCTTACACTTTTTAAATATAGATGAGTGTACTATTTACAATAGCCAGGACATGGAAGCAACCTAAGTGTCCATTGACAGATGAGTGGATAAAGAAGGTGTGGCACATATATACAATGGAATATTACTCAGCCATAAAAAGAAACGAAATTGAGTTATTTGTAGTGAGGTGGATGGACCTAGAGTCCGTCATACAGAGTGAAGTAAGTCAAAAAGAGAAAAACAAATACCGTATGCTAACACACATATATGGAATCTAAAAAAAAAAAAATGGTTCTGAAGAACCTAGGGGCAGGACAGGAATAAATACATAGACATAGAGAATGGACTTGAGGACATGGGGAGGGGGAAGGGTAAGCTGAGATGAAGTCAGAGATTGGCATTGACATATATACACTACCAAATGTCAAATAGATAGCTAGTGGGAAGCAGCTGCATAGCACAGGGAGATCAGCTCGGTGCTTTGTGACCACCTAGAGGGGTGGGAGGGAGATACAAGAGGGAGGGGATATGAGGATATATGTATACGTATAGCTGATTCACTTTGTTATACAAGCAACTAACACAACAGTGTAAAGCAATTATACTCCAATAAAGATGTTAAAAAAATTAAAAAATAAAAACATAGGTGATGTATAAATATACATACATATAAATGTATGTCAATATATACTTTCTGGCTATAATTATGTACAATCAAATATACACAGGAAAAGAGATTTTTAAAAGTAGATGAGTAGAGTAAAATGCTAAGAGTGGTAATGAATGATATAATTTCTTCTACGTTTCTATATTTTACAAATTTGCTATGAAAACAGACATTAATCTGCACATAGAAAAACACACTTTATTTTCAAGAAGCAAAACTTTCATAGGGGCAGATTTTTTTTGTAGTAATATCAGAATTCAACCATGCCAACATTTCATAGAACTTTCATTTGGCTAAAAGCAGAGTATCCACTATAGCATTACTATACAAAGGAGGCTACGTACTTATCTACTACATGAGAATAGAAAAATGGGAAGTGGGCCTAATTTATACCAGGAAAGATTAAAAACTAAAGCACTTTCTGTTGAATAAAAATAGCAGGGGGCTGGGCTGGCTAGCTGATCTTCAGGGCTACCATTCAGTGAACTGACAAGAAGTAAAGACATTCCCACAGTTGTTCCTCCCAGGATTTTAGCAAAATTGCATGACCATTGATTAGCAATGTTTAAGGGTTTTAGAAATCAAAAACACACAGCTTTACTATGCAAGACCCTGAGCAAAAAAGTATATGTGTAATTACTGAATGTATGTTCAGTAATTTGACCTTGAATTTAAAGTAGTAATTAGGACTGAAACTTATTGTTGCTTTTGTCAGTGTGAACAGAGCTTGGATAACAGGAATATAAATCTCCCCCAAATGACAGCATGTGATTTATACACATGGCTCATAATCCCATACATTATTACTCTGGGATATCCTTTGGCAAGATATGAGTTGGGAGATAGGATTTATTCTCAGTCTGTTCCATTAAGAGGAAAATATATGTGCAAGGAAAGGATCAAATCTTTTTCCTCTCAAAATTACTGTCTTCAACTATAAACATATATTAATTATTTAGTATATTTCAGGTAACTGGTTACTAAAAGATAAAAGGCAGTATTTGCTCTACAAAAATAAAGAAATGAAAAATAAACCAAAAAAATCTTTCCCATCTAGTTTTGAAGATGCCACACACAGTAAAACAGAGGGAATACAAGGGAATATGTGGTACAATCAAAGAAGTGCAGGAGTTCTGCTGGGGCACAGCTTATGGCTGGGGGAGCTCTGATGAGCGGGGGAGAAACAAAGTGAGCCTTCCTGGAAGGAAGGATGAGGGTTGGGTAAGTGATGAGACACGAGGGGACTCCAGGAAGGTCCTTGAATGAACAAGTTACAGACACAGAACATGGGCCACGTTTAGAAGGCAGTGTAGAGACCAACTAGGCTATAGCGAAGGATGCAAGTAGGGGAGAGAGAGATTGGGGAAATTAGGGAACGGTCCCGTAGTCATGGAGGGAATTCCACACTTAACTAAAAACTCTGATTTTGTACTACAGTACAGTAGTTACCATCTCATGCTCTGGAGTCAGACAAAGGTTTGAATCCCAGTGCCACCATTTAGGTTGCCACATGACCTTAGGCACATTAATTACATTTTCTCCTTTACTTTTTCCCTTCCTTCTTTCCTTCCTTCCTTCTCACCTCCCTTCCTTCTTTTTTTTTTTCCAAGTTTGACTTCACTTTTTTTAACTTTTCATTACGAAAAATTTCAAAGATATGTACAAGTGAACTGTGCAATACATCCCATGTACCCATTGTTCCCCTTCAATAACCTTCGACATCTGACATCCCTTCTTTCATCTACAACCTTCCCACTCCCTCCCCGCTATCCTCCTTACCTATAGCACTAGGCCTGATGTGATTAAGCATCTGGGGAAACTCTATGTGTGGCGCCTATTTAAGGAGTCCCTGCAGGTGGGAAGAGTTAGGAAAGGATATCCAAGGAGGACCCATGTGAAAGCAGCATTGCCCTTAGGTTGGAGATACTGGGGTCCCAAGCTGGGTCTCATGCTTTAAAGGGCTTGCTCCCACCTGCCTCCGGCGTCTCCCCTTCCCACACGGAAAGGGGTCCCAAGGAGATGTGCAAATCCAAAGCCTGTGCCTCCTTCAACAGGCCTGGCTCCTGGGCCCCCAGAATTCCCTGCCTAAATGTCTTGAGGTCACTACCAGGACATGCTCTACCCTGTACGTGCACCACTACCTGCTGGCAAGGTGGCTGGTTGAGACGTGGATGTGGGCAGAGCTTGGACCTGTGGGCTGAGTCCACGCACACATGTGGAGGCCCCTCAGCATGCTGACTGCGAGAGGAGAGGCAGAAGGAAAGGCGTTGTTTCTGCAGACCAAGCGCTCTCTTCCGGAGATCCATTCTTGCCCCCATGCCCCACAAACAATAAGGGCAGCGCTTTAAAAGTGAGGAACGTCTATAATTTTCCTCAACGTTCTTGAATTTAAATTTATGCTACTGATGCCCTTTGTCAGGTCAGCCCCTAGGACTGCCAAAGACCCAGACGAGCAGTGTCTGAGTACCTGGAAGAATGGAATAAGAGGTCACACGTGAAACAAGGAAGTTGGCCAATACAGTTGTCATCAGAATAACAGAGTTGCATTAAACCAGGAGGCCAGGGCAGACCAACATTTCCTTGGTAAGCAGATCTTTTCAAGGGCTTTCTCTATTAGAGAGTCAAAACCCTATAGTATTTAAAAAACAAAACAAAACAAACGAAACTGTGGATGCTTCTGTACCTCTGTACAAAACAGAATTATTGTTTAAGCACATATTTCATTTTGGAAGAAGGAAAGTGCTACAAGTAATACCTATTACATCCTAGAATTTAGCCATTAAAGTACAAGGATGAAACGTAAAATAGATAGCTAGTGGGAAGCAACCGCATAGCACAGGGAGATCAGCTCGGTGCTTTGTGACCACCTAGAGGGGTGGGATAGGGAGGGTGGGAGGGAGGGAGATGCAAGAGGGAAGAGATATGGGAACATATGTATATGTATAACTGATTCACTTTGTTATAAAGCAGAAACCAACACACCATTGTGAAGCAATTATACTCCAATTAAGATGTTAAAAAAAAAAAAAAGTCCAAGTATGGTGCAGGGGGAGAGTGTGCTAAATGTCTTAACAGGCATATACCTAAAGAAAAAAAGTAGAAAAGGCAAAGTAGGGCAGCCCAAAACAGCAATTAGGATTTTTCATTCCTGAGTGGATAATGTGTAGTTTCATTTAAACAGGAACACAATCTTCATTAACTTAATCTGTAAAAGCAGTAACTCCAACTCCCAGCTATTGCCCGAGTAAGGCATTTTTAGACACATCATTGCTACTTCGAAATTAAAAGTGAATCAGTCCTGTGGAGTTAATTACCAGTAAATGCAACCTGAAGTAGGTCTCCCACATGGCACTGAACTAGCATAAGATGTTCTCAGTGTTAGCCAGAAGCACTGCAATGTATCAGATACTTGAAAAGCTAAGTTTATAGACTTGGCAACCGTTTATAGGAATAGCGGGGAAAATCGTTAGTAGCACCCACAGTGAGAAACATGGATAAAGGCCTAATTAAAAGAAGATCTTGGGCTTCCCTGGTGGCGCAGTGGTTGAGAGTCTGCCTGCCAATGCAGGGGACACGGGTTCGAGCCCTGGTCTGGGAGGATCCCGCATGCCGCGGAGCGGCTGGGCCCGTGAGCCACAGTTGCTGAGCTTGCGTGTCTGGAGCCTGTGCTCCGAAGCAGGAGAGGCCGCAATAGTGAGAGGCCAGCGCACCGCGATGAAGAGTGGTCCCCGCTTGCCACAACTAGAGAAAGCCCTCACACAGAAACGAAGACACAACACAGCCATAAATAAATAAATAAATAAATAATAAACAAATAAAATTTTTTAAAAAAAAGAAGATCTTTTTGACAGAGATTTAGACAAGTGTCCCCCAGCCCCACCCAAAAAAAATTCAGCTCTCTGTTGTTGCAGCCTATTCCCCAAATCAGTTATACTTACAAAAAGGAAATTACACTTATTTCTTTTCAATGCTGGCATATGGATCCTATTTAGTTATAAAAGGTAGAAATAATTTTAGAAACTAAAAGTAAAATTAAATAAAGCCAGAACAAAGAAATTACTTTCATCACCAATGCTTCAGGATACAGTGTCATCTGCTTCAGCGTTCTCGAGGAGGTATGCAAGAAGATCAGAGACCGAAGAAAAAAACTCGGAGGAATAGTTGTCTGAACTTTAATTAAATATTTGAATCAAGAAAAATGGGAACAGATGAAACCTTAGTAAGAGAGAAATGGTGCATGCACAAAGGGGATAGATTAATAAAATGACTGCTGATCTATTATTGGTAATAAACACATTTGTTTTGTTTTGTTTTTCTACAAACATGTCAAAGTTTCCTGCAACTCCCATAATTATTCAAACGCACAAGTGTTCCCACTATCCTGGCTTACAAATGTCCAGGAGGCCAACAAAGCAAGCTGTTTTGGTTCCTGAATTACACAGTTAATTGAGGCTGTTCAGCCCCAGATTTGATGTAGTGAACAGTCAGAATTGCTGGTAGCTGAGTATCTTATTACTTTACTCTCATTTTTATTTTCTAAAGTGATTTCACACAATTTTGCATTTCAAATATTTCTAAATAAATTTAGTAAACCAGAGATGAAAATGGCAAGCCTCAAATCATACGTTTTAGAACAGATTCCCATTTGAACTGTTCATTTTATATAACTGAGTTTATTACACCTTCTTTAACAGATATGATATTAATGGTAAGTGTCATGGTAATACATAAAAAACACTGTTACTTTCTAATGTGTGACTTGTCTAAACCCTAAAAAGAGCACAGGTGGCTTTGCAGAGCCAAATCATATTATTGATCCATCTTGACCATGGTTCATTTGCAAGATAAAGTCCCACCTGGGAGTCTTCTCATAAATTGGGTCAAGACAAGAAGAACTCTAGGTAGCCAGAGGTGTCTCTGTGTCTCTTTTCAAATAACTGATGGCCACTTCTTCTGGTGTGTGGAAGAAGTAAAATGTCCTTGTCAAATGGGTATTGCTTTAGTACCACATGCCCAATAAGTTCTAGCATCTAGGAGAGCATGCAATAGAGGTTAATATTAGCTATGCAGTCATGGTATTATTAGTGTTTAATTATATCATGTGCATTGAGATATTTTAAATGTTAAAGAGAAAACAGAAGGACTTATTCTCCTTAGCAACCATTAGAGTACAGAATGTTCACAGCTGCAATCACACTCATAAGGCAGGTTAAATTGATGACAAAATGAGGGTAGCAACTA
Organism: Balaenoptera musculus; assembly: GCF_009873245.2. Lineage (NCBI taxonomy): Eukaryota > Metazoa > Chordata > Mammalia > Artiodactyla > Balaenopteridae > Balaenoptera > Balaenoptera musculus. The sequence goes on along the minus strand of NC_045785.1, from coordinate 88,657,992 downwards.
ATGTGCATGCTATAGAAAACCTGAAAGTGGTACCTAAAATAGATAGCCCCCTTATGTTTTCCAAAAATCCCATAGCTGGCTCAGACCATCAATCAACACAATGGAAATCTGTCGCTTTAACACTCAATGCCGATTTTCAGTCTTAGAAGTGCAAAGGGGGGGGGGTGTAAAATAATAAATATGGGGGTTTTCCCCCTCACTGGCTAAGATTCTATCTCATTGGGGAATGATTTTACTTTATAAAAACCCTTTTAAAAATAAAGGGCTTAAGGTCTTAGTGGCAACTCATACTGGTGTGCACATCTGTGGCTTCATTCTTCAGGTTAATATACAAAGGCTAAATTATAGCAGAAGCATCATCGAAGGTAGGTTACTTTCTAAAATGCTTCATAAATATTATTTCCTTCAATATTATTTCCTTTGGCTCATGCACACTCAAGGCGCTTCATATATATTATAAGATGATGAAGGTGGGAATGGTAATTATGTTATCGAAGCTGTTTTTCCAAAACAGTGTTGAAAAGAAATTAACCGGTTCTTTCAAAATGTCAGTGTGCAAGTTCCTGAAGTTTCCCGGTGTTTTGACTTTAGGATTTCTCCAAGACACGCGAACAAAGGGTAAAAATCAGGTGGCCGTCGAAAATGACTTCGCGGACCCCCTGTATACGGAAACCTCGGTTCAGGTATCCCACTGGGGTCGAAGGCGAAATCTTCGCACCGATATATTATTGAGCTTCACCCGCAGGAGTCTTCGTTCAGGCAGGGGATGCTTTCCAAGATCACGAGGCGGTGGTGCCCAAGGGCGATGGAAGCTGGGAATCTCCGCTTCCCGCCCGCCCTGCCCGGGTCACCAGTGCTGGCCTGCGGCGCGAGTGCCCAGCTGCGCCTGGGACACCGCAGGCACAGCCGTGGCGGCGGCGGCAGCGGCCGCCGCGTCGCCGATGCCGGGCAGGACGGAGCGCACGGAGCGGCGGAACTCCTCGTTCCTCCACGTGTAGAGCAGCGGGTTGAGCGCGGACAGAGCGCAGCACAGGAGCCAGCTGGCCGCCTGCACACCCCAGGGCACGGGCAGCGAGAAGCCGCTGGCCAGGCTCACCCACACCAGCGGCTGCGTGGCCAGCAAGAAGACGCAGCAGAGCAGCAGCACCGACAGGCCGCTGAGACGCCGCTGCGCCCGCCGCGGGTGCAGCGCTGGGGGCAGGGGCTGGGCCTGAGCCGGGTGCGCGGCACCAGCCGGGCCTGGCGCGTGAGGGGCGCCCGGGAAGGCGGCGGCGGCGGCGCAGCCGGGCAGCTGGTGCAGCAGGTGGAAGTTGAGGACGCTGACCCGCTTGACGCTGACGCGCACGCGGCGCACGATGCCCAGGTAGCAGTGCAGCAGCAGCGCCGTCTGCGCCAGCAGCGCCGCGGCGGCCAGCAGCGCCGGGTAGTGGACGCGCGGGGGCGCGGCGCCGGGACGCGGCGCCCAGGGCGGGAGCAGCAGCACGAGGCCCAGGGCGAGTGCCCAGGACAGCGCCAGCATGCCGGCCGTGTGGCGCCGCTGGTACAGCGCCTGGTAGGTGGCGGGCGCCCGGGTGATGAGCAGGTAGCGGTTCAGGGCCACCAGGCAGTGGGACAAGAGGGACACGGTGAGCCCGAGGCCCAGCAGCCCGCCCCGCAGCAGGCGGTAGCTCCCCCCGGCGCCGTCCCAGTCCCCGGGGGGCTCCGCGGAGCCCGCGGGCAGGAGCCCGAGCACCGCCTCCTGCGGCATCCAGAGGGCGCAGACGCTGAGGTCGGCGGCGCAGCCGTTCACGATGAAGGCGTTGCTGGTCGTCTGCAGCTTTCGGAAGGACGACACGAGATAGATGACCATGCCGTTGGCCAGCGTGCCCCCGATGGCCAGGCCTGAGTACAGGAGGGACACGGGGATGCGCCGGCCCGCCCACGACTCCTCTTCCTCGCAGAGCAGCAACAGCGATCCCCCGGTGGCGGAGGAAGTGGACGTGGAAGAGTTGGTCATTCTGGCCAACTCTTCACACCTCTCTGGCTAGCGTCGGCTTCTCGCAGCGCGGCCCATCCTGACACCCGCCTGCAGAGAGGGCAGAGACATCCCTTCAGCCCTCTGCCACCGACACAAAAGGCTGAAGCAGAATAATGGGCTGGGGGAGGGGGAGAGACAGAGACGGAGCTCTAGGAGAACGGGGGTGGCAAACGACAGGTGCCTGCCTGGGAAATGTCTCTAGTGCCAGGCGAAGGGCCTCTTTACATTCAGCAAGCACCAGGGAAGCCCTAGGACAGAGCAATACAGAGAACAGTTTCCCCTTCTCCCCCTAAACACACACATAGACACACACACGGGAATGGCAGATGGAGCCCCTAGTTTCCAGGAAAAAGCAGAGCTATCCCACCTGGGAAAAATACCAGGGGAAAGGGGTTGGGGGGTATCTTACTTTGGGGCTGGTCCTTAGCTGGCAGTAGCAGAGGGAGGGATGCCAGGAAATACCTCCTCAGCAGCAGCATCCGTGGTCCCGAAATCAATAGGAGGAACTCATCTGGGATCAGTGCCAGGAGCAAGTACCTCCTTCTCCAACGCGGCATCCACACACATGGCCCTAGGCAGAAACCAGCAGCTGCAGGGAGACTTCTCAGCTGGCAGCAGGACTGGAGAAAGGGAAGTGGCAGGCTGCAAGCCCAGGCAGGTGGGCAGGTAGTCAGGCGGCAGCAGCAAGGATGCTTGGCTGCAAAAGCAGAAGCTCAGCTCAAGAGGAGAGCAAGCACCCCGTGCTCAGGAGCAAGAGTGGTGGCTGATGAGGGGAACCCACTCGAAGCTCTCTCCCTGCTCAATTATACATCACGCAGGGAAAAGGCAGCCTTTCCACACTTGCATGAATTATTCAATAGCTTCTAACTTGTGAAAGGGAAGAAAAATATCTTGCTCAGAAAGTCCTGTCATTAAACAAGTTTCTCTGTTTTTTCTCAGTCTCTCAATCGCCCTATTTTTCACTTTGCTTCATTTTTCTTTTCTTCTTTTTTTTTTCCTTCCATCAATGCTAGAATAAAATTTAATATACCCCCAATGTATTTCATCCCAGTCTGATGCATCCTGGGGGTGAGTTTTTCTGAGAGATAAATATACTCCTAATACCTAGGACTGATCTCTTCCATCTCACATTTTCAGGGAGAACTTATATTCTAATAGAAATTCACTTTTTCTTTGGTAAGGTGGGACATGGGTCATTAGCCACACAAAATCCCCAAGTCTTAATTTCAATCATAGTTTCAGTTTTTTTCTCATCACCAAACTCCTTTCTAGAGTGTGGCTTCTGTTTAGTAATGAAATAGAGGGTAAAAATGAAATGGTCAGAAGTTTACATGCAAGTGGGTATCTGGGGGAAAGCAAGGGCCCTGAATGATCCACAGTTTAAGGGGCAAAGTTGTCTCTTTACTGCAGAACTTTTAATCTTGTGGTCTGTCTTAGATGGAGATTTGCAGTCTGATGTTGGAATCTTCCACATGGGAAATTTTTCATAAAAGTCACCACCTCCCACAAATCATTTTTCACCGGGAAAATCATTTATTTGAAAATTTAACTCAATATAGAATATGGTAATATGGCATAATAGAAAAAAATGCTAGGTGGGGTTTCAGGTCACCTGGGTTCTAAGCTGCATGTCCACCAAATAAATGGCCTTGTGGTGGATTGTTTTCATTCTTGTCAAATAAGAAGTTTCACTCAGTGACTTCCAAGGCCCTTTCTGTTCGAACTTTCTATGAATCCTCATGCATAAATTTGACATTTCTCCACCCTAGTCTGACACCTGAAATATACCTACTCTGTCTAACATGTAATGTAGTCAGTGTCAGGTCACATGGCAGCAGTTTTTTTCCAGTCTGTCCCTAAGGGTGCCTATTCAGGATGAAGCACAAAGTGCACCTCCTCTGCTCTCTGCTTCCCTCTCTCTCTTTCAAAGACAGTGTTAGTTAATGACAACTCTAAGGAGGGAGGGCTAAGTAGGACTTGATGGATTTGGTCCACTTAAGTGGTATCTAATAGTTGAGTTGGGGGATTTTTTGCCAGTGTCTTTTATCTGTTGTTATTTGTCTTAAGGCTTTGAGTACATCAAGCACAGCAAGCCTGCCAGAGATCCCTCTAATCATTTATAGTTAAAACTTGTTGAAATAAAAATTTCCTCTCACGTGACAGGGGAGGATTCAAGTTCCAGGTCCTTTGTCCCAGCTGCTGCCTTACGTGGAATGAGCGAAGTCCCTGCTGGGGGACTCCGGTGGCTTGCAGTCACACACTTCTGCCAAGACCCTCCCTTCTTTAGCCCTGGCCTGGAAAGGGACAAATTTTTGTTTGTTTGGGGGTTTGTTTTTGTTTTAAGCTACTGAATTTACATAATATAGGGTGGGAATTTTTTCTATCTTATTCCCAGCATCAAAACAGTACTCAATTATAATTAATATACTTAGTGAATCAACGAATGGATGCGTGTATAAATGATTTCATTCCTTTCCATGGTGAGACAGTAAATAGTTTTCATTAGCATCTCTTTCCTCCTACCCTGGCAGGAACTTGCTCTGTGAGCTATGCCCTCTGATGCTTGTCCAATCTCTCTACTCTCCACTGCTTGCTTTCCATTGGCCTTACAAAGATGCTGATTTCACTGCAATCCGATAAAGTTTCCCTGCACTTCACCTCCTTCTCAAGGTGCCTACACAGCTCACTTCCTTTCCTGGCAAAAGTGCTCGCTTTCTGTTTCTATTTCCTTTCCTCGCATTGGATGCCCACCCCACACTGCTTTTGGCTCTCACCACTGAGACACTTTCCAACTGACCAAAGGTCTGCCCATATATAAAACTGCCTACTGGACACCTCCACATGGCTATTCTATGGGTATCTCAAACCCCAGATGTCCAAAACTGATCCCTTCCTCTTCTTTCCAAATCAGTTCCTCCTTCTCCTGTGTTCTCAGTGACCAGTATCACCAGTATCCTGGTGCCTAAGTCAGAATCCTAGCTATCACCCTTGATTCCTTATTTTCTCTCTTACTCCTGATATCCATCAATCACCAAGTGTCATCACTCTACCATATTAATAGTTTTTTATCTTTTCACTGATCTCTATTCACTTTGCCACTACCTGGCATCAGACAACCATCATCTCTTCTTTGAATTATTCCAACAAGCTCCTAACTCTATGTGCAATCTTACCTTCCTCCAGACAATATGATCTTTCTAAAACCAAAAGACATCACTTGACATATTAAATATATTTATTTTTATCTGTTTCCTACCCTCCACTCTAATATACATTCCTTGGAAAAAGGAGGTTTTACTTTGTTCACTACTATTATTGGCAGCTCCCAGAACAGTACCAGGCACATAGTAGACCCTTAATCAATATTTGTAGGAAAACTAGTAACAAATGTCACATTCTGCTTAAAACCTTTCAGTAGGTCACCTGTTGCCCTCAGGAGAATCATAAATATCATCATTGCTAATGATGTACACATACCATATGTACCAAGCATTGTTTTGAGTATTTTTCATCTCTTATTTTATTTAGTCCTCATGCCAGACCTACAAGGTAGCCAGGCTAGGGCCTAAATTTGCAGGCCAGGGCAGGAGTCCAGATAGAAGTCCATAGGCCACATGTCTAAATATTTTAAAATTATAAATCAAGCTATCAAACTGTTAAATAAAACATGTTCTATTCTCCTATCTTGACAAATATGCTAGGAAGCCAGGCTCAAATTTAGAATTCTCGGATTTATAAATTGTTTCATGCCACTGGAATGTGACAACTCAGAGAGTTTGCCTCTGGCCCACAGTTCGCCCCAGTTTTTCCCCACTCTCTGTTCGACCATCACATGCCAGAGGGGCCTTATTTTAACATAGGACACGCCAGCCTGCCCATCCTAGTTTCATTCACATCCTTGTCACACAGCCACTCCTTGGCAACACCTCAGACCTAGGGTGGTACCTGGAAGGCATAGTCAGTCATCAGAAGGGCAAAGCCAGAGAGGAGGTCCACACAGCTCATGGAAGTGCGTTCCTGGCGACCAGGCACAGAATTCTGGGATCCTGGTAACGAACATGGTCTAGAAAGGGGATGTAAGGTTTAGGGAAACTTGTCCCCTTAAATCCATTTAATAGATGAGAAAACAGAGTCACAAAGAGGTTAAATAACTTGCCCAAGTTCAGCTAGGAAGTGACATAACTAAGATTCAAACCCACTACCCCATACTCAACCACTACACTATACCGCCTCCTTTGGTGAAGTTTAATATTCTTAACGTGGATTAGCTGATATAGATTAAGCTAATGTAACAAGGAGACCCAAAACTATAGAGGTTTTAAAAAATAATGAGCAGTCCAGATGGAAGACAGATCAACCCCCCAGGGCCATTGAGAAGCCCAGGTATCTTCTTAGTGCTCCACCACCCCTTAGGGTGATGATAGTATTCAATTTATGCGGGATGGTCCCTGGCCAGCAGCAACTGCATCACTTGGAAACTTGTTAGAAATGATGCAGACCTCCTGAATCATAATTCCTGGTGATGGGGCCCAGTGATCTGTGTTTTAACGAGCCCTCCAGGTAACTCTGATGCGTGCTACAGTTCAAGAGCCAGTGCCCTGGGGTGTTATCCTTGTCTACATGGCTGACATTGTTTCCCTGCTACCATGTCCACATTCCAGCTGGCAGGGATTGGATAAAAAGAAAGTGGGGTAGCCAGCTTTCTACTTAAGGATGTGAACTGAAAATTCCACTAATCACTTTTGCACACAACCCAGTGGCCAAAACCCCAGCAGTCACATGGCTGTCCTTGCTGCAAGAGAAGCTGGGACCACTCTAGTTCACATGCCCTACTAAAACTGGGGAGGGGCAGGAGAACGGAGAGAATGGACACTGGGCAGTGGAGGGGGGCAGTTATCAGGTTTACGCAGGTTTAAACCTGCAAGTTTAAAACAAGACATTATGATTAGGGCCCTATAAACACAGTGCCTAGAGCATACCAGCTTTTTATTTTTTCATTTTTATTTTATTTTATTTTTTATTGAAGTACAGTTGATTTACAATGTTGTATTAATTTCTGCTGTACAGCAAAGTTTATTTGGCTATACATACATTCTTTTTTATGTTCTTTTCCATTATGGTTTATCTCAAGATATTGAATACTGCTGCCTGTGCTATACAGTAGGACCTTGTTGTTTATCCATTCTATATGTAGCAATTTGCATCTGCTGAAACCCAATCTCCCATTCCATCCCTCCCCCACCCCACCCCCTGGCAACCACAAGTCTGTTCTCTATGTCTGTGAGTCTGTTTCTATTTCATAGTTAAGTTCATTTGTGTCATATTTTAGATTCCACATATTGGTGATATCATATGGTATTTGTCTTTCTCTTTCTGACTTACTCCACTTAGTATGATAATCTCTAGGTCCATCCATGTTGCTGTATATGGCATTATTTCATTCTTCTTTATAGCTGAGTAATATTCCATTGTGTATATGTACCACATCTTCTTTATCCATTCATCTGTCGATGGACATTTAGGTTGCTTCTGTGTCTTGGCTATTGTGAATAGTGCTGCTATGAACATAGGGGTGCATGTCTCTTTTTGAATTATAGTTTCATGCCAGCTTTTTAATACCCTTTGAAAAGGTTTGGTATCTGAAAGAAAGAATTACTGGCTCTGAAAAACAAAAAGAAAACTTCGAAATAGAAAGGGACATGCTATTAAATAGTCAACTGCAATTCAACTCATTGTTATTCATAAATTAGTTTGAGGCGGAATCAGGATACATTTTCATGTTTGCTATGACGTGTGATGGGGCCTCCAAAAGTGCTGAGGTCTGCAGAAATCTTAAAACGGTCCCGCATCAATCCCCACGTGACCTCTTACAGCCTCACCTCTCCACCGCGTCCTCACTCACCTCTGCTCCGGCCATGCTGCGGGCGTGCCCTTCCTGAGTGTGGCCCAGCCTCTCCTCTCCTTCCCAGCCGGGCATTTCTACGTGTTCAGCGCATGCTATCCCCATGGCTGTCTCTCCACAATCTGCCCCCACTCTTGCCCAGCTAAGTCCTACTCAGCTTCCAGGTATGAGCTCAGGCTTCACCTCGTGCAAGGAGTCTTTCTTGATCTCCACGCGCGAGTGTCCAGCCTGGGTGCCCCCAAAGCACCCGAGTATATCCCAGCCGCAGCCAGGCTTCCCGGCTATGTTTATTCCCTCTCCAGCCCGTAAGCTAGTCCAGGGCCAGGCTCTGTTTTTGATCAGAGTGCCTGACACACTGGAAATACTTAAACATTTGTTGACTGAATAGGTCCCTTGGGAACCTTTGATGTGTGGGATCAAAATTTCTATCTCAATTTGCTTCTCAAGAGACACAACCAGCCTCAGTCAAGCTGCAAAGCATTGTGATTTTTCTCAAACACTTTAAAAGCTTCATGTAACCATATCTTCATGCTTTATGTCACCAGATTTTCTTTAAATAGAACTTTTGTTCCTAACAACCCCTCCTCATATAACCTCACCCATGACAGGATCCAGTGTGGATTTTCTAGTACTCAATTTCATAATCCACCAAGACAAGATCTAGCAACTGTCTCGAGTGCTTTGCGAAATCAAGGGGTAAGTGGCAGCACTGACAAAGTGCTCATTTCCTGTGCCTTTCCCGTCTGCTGTCAGCCAAGCCACCGAGCAGCCTCACTAAGCACAACACGGAGGCAGTCTAAAATCCCATTTCAAATCCCAGCTGTACTTCCTCGGATCTTGGTCTCTCAGAAGTAACACAACTGAGAATCGTGTTGGTATGGGCCAGTTTGGACTGTAGAAGAGATTTTTTAAAGAGCAACAGCTTTTGGTGTTTCACAGCCAAACTTAGGAATAATTCAACTGCATGCGAGCATTCTACCATTACCACAAAGCTCAATGGTCGAGTTTTGAGAAATTAAGAATTTAGAGAATTATGAAGCTGAAAATGACCTATAGTTTGTTCTATCCTGAAGCCCTTTACCTGGGGTACGTGAGACCATGTCATGATGGTCCTCAACTTTTCTCCTGCCCTCAGAGAGATTCTCTATTTCCTCCTCAGTGACGTCAGCTCACTATAGTAAAGTGATCGGGGCGGGAGGTACCGCGGAGCATGGTTCTCAGCTGGGGGCTAGTTTGCCCCCCAGGGTACATTTGGCAATGTCTAGAGACATTTTTGATTGTCACAGCTTGGGTGGGGCAATGTTATCGGCATCTAATGGATAGAGCCAGGGATGCTGCTAAACATCTCCCAAGGCCCAGGACAGACGCCCGGGACAAAGAATTATCCAGCCAGAGAGGTTAAGAGCTCAGGGTCAAATCCAAGGCCTGTTTGTTATTAGCATGTGACCTCAGGCAAGTGATTTCACCTTTACAAACCTCAGTTTTCTCATTTGTAAATTGAAGATCATGTCAACTACCTCTGAGGAGTCACATAATGATTAAATTTATGCAAACAGCTTCATGAAGTGGTCATCTTATAAGTGTGCCACACCTATCGGTGACAAAGGTGATTCCCTGCACGGGGTGGGGAGTGGAGGGTGCCGCTTAGTGGAACAGATCTGAATGGGAGGGGGTATGAAACATAGGTCAGATGAGCCATTTCTCTCGCTCTGAGTGTCACTGCCATAGGAAGTCCCTGTAAGCTCATTACGGGAACTGTGACCCTCCCTAAATTTGTGTGCAAAAATGTATGCGTGTATTTGTGTATTTTTCTGGAGAAAAGATTAAAGAATTTTATTAGCTGCTCAAAGGAGACTGTAATCTCAAAAAGGTTAAGGACCATTGATGTCATCCAGTCTCCTCACTTTACAGAAAAGAAAATTGAAACCCAAAGAGAGTGAATGACTTACTTACACACGTAGTGAAGGATCTATGTCTCGAACCAAGTTGTCCCATGACACTAAGACAGGTGGCTCCACTGAGGTGGGCTAAGAGATAAATTGTGTTTACCTCATAACAAAATAACTTCACAGCAAAACAACGTAATAAACACAATTCCTCTTTCTAGTCTTATCAACTTATAAATCTCTCTGTTTGCCTTTTCAGTTAATTGAACTGTGATCTTCAAATCTCCTGTACCAAAACCAACTGGGTCTGGGTCAGAGTTACCGTCTGGGCCCGGAAATCTGCGTTTTAACAGGAGATTCTTTCTTACACTAGTATTTGAGAATCACTGCAGTGGAGGACATATAGACTGTTCTTGTTAGTTTCTGAGTGTTGATTTGTAAAGTTGCCAAAGCATTGCTTTTCTGAACTACATTTTCAGCTTTTCCAGGAAAACCAATTTGAACTAAAATTGCTTTGGCTTGGTCTCTGTCCAGAAGTGACTTTTTTCCAGTAAGCGGTTTAATATAGTTTATTTTTTAAATCTGCTTAAAAAATATTTCTGTCTGAAAGAGATGGAAACTGGATGGAGAGAGTTTCATGTTGTCAAGTGTTTAGGAATTATGTTAGGTAGTTTTAGTGATGAGATCAAATTACTTTAAGAGAGCGCTGTGTGTGTGTGTGTTTTCACATATCACTGAAAAGAAAAAAAAATCATACATTTTTGGGGGTCTGATCACAATTATCATTCTTAATGATGATGGTAAGCAAGATTGACAAGATCAGGAAAGAAATAACAAGAAAAATCTAAGAAATTTCCTTATAATTTTAAAGTCTAAATTAGATTAGGGTACAAGACAACCAGAAGCTGCTACTCTATTTCTGCCTCATCTAGGCAATCAGTGGTGGTTAGAAAAACTAATATTTTCTATTTTCTTCATCTCAGAAATAAGGTGCCCAATCCCCATCAATTTCCAGAAGCCCTTTTCTCAGCGTATTCCTTTATTTTCTAATCCTTGAAGACTTTCTCTGGATACCGGGCCAGCCCTGTGAGCCCTGGTGAAAGCAACTGCTAAATAGGTGTTAGAAGACTCCCTGTCCTGGAATTTAAGAGTCGGGGACTTTGCCCCATTTCTGACTGTATCGTACACATCTCCACTTAGGTGTCCCTCAAACATTGTAGATAAAAGTAACCCCTCCCGTGTTGCTGCCCATTGGGTGTGGAGTAGGTGGTGATTCTCTGTGCGCAAACACCCGACTGCACCACCGCGTTTCTTCCCAAACACCTCCATACCCCACACGCAGTGGGAAACCTAAGTGTATACATAGACCCAACCCTGCCAAGACGCTGCTCCAAAGGTCCGGCTTTTCTTCAGGTGGGGCCAGCAATACTCTGTCCTATTCCTTTGCTCATTACATCTGCACCACACTCTCCTCCAGGGTTGTCCTGTAACAGTGTGGTGGACGCTTGTTTTGATGGCCCAGCAAACCCCTCCCTGCACACACTTTTCTGGGACTAGAACACCCGTTGTTCGGAAAACTATCCTTCACTTGATTTCAAAGGGAGGTGACCTGTTCTTCTGTGAGCCCAATCCCAACCCACTAGATATGGTTTGTAAGTCCAGAGGTGAATGTGAGTCCCTTCCCAGAGGTGTGGGCTTGGGTCTGAGAAGCAGCCAGGACCTCTCCGGGTGACTGAAGCTGAAGTTGCGATAAAGCAGCAGCTCCCAGCAGCCCTGTTGTCTGCCGTGCAGAGAAAGAGATAGGGCACACCTGCTGGTTTCCAGATCCTGGGTCCAGCTTTACCTTAAGTCCAGCCACTTCCTAGTCCTTGGGCTCTATAAGCTCCTTGTGTCCTAAGCTGGTTAAAGTTGGGTATCTCTCACAATCCAAAAAACAAACAAAAAACCCAACCAATACATGATTAGATAATTTCCCCAACTGTATTGTGAACTCCTTGAAGATATAGATGAAGGCGGGGAGAAGATACCTTCTTACCCTTTTCCCCCTTCTTTTTATTCCCTTATTCCCTTGGGTTCTGAGCACAAGCCCTTGAGCAATATATTTGTTAACTGATAGATGGGGGAGGGGCCCTATTTAGCTTATTATTTCTCAATCTGAATCTTGATTTTGAAAGCCACTCTGAACAATTAAATATCTTATTTTAAAAAGACAGTGTCAAATATTTGGAAATCTTGGCTTTCTCCCCTCAATTCCTTAATCCTACTGTGTACCAGTAATTAATGAAGAAGTTTTTGTTTTTGTTTTTGTTTAATTTTAAAGCCTAAAAAAGTAATTTCAGGCCCCATGCACCACTTTCTGGTATAATTACTCTGAGGTAAGACCTTGGTGTCACTATTTTTAAAACACTCCCCAGGTGATTCTCATGCAGCCAGAATTTAGAATCATAGTTCCATATGAATCTCACCTTACAATCATTTTAATGTTACATTTACATACATCCTTAAAAGCAGCCAGTTGAGGAAACTGAGTGTCAGGAAAGTCACATTCCAATAAAGTTAAAGTGTTTTCATGCCTATATTCCTGCAGTCCCTCTCCGACCCCCTCCAAAACACAACCCTGCCCCCCTCCCTTAGTCGATTTTGTACACTTGTGGAAAAGCAGGAAGGATGGAGCAGGCAGTTCATACGTCCCGCAAACCACTTCATCTCCTCTGGGGCCCACCTTAAAGTCTCAGAAGTATGGATCCTGCTGGGGTAGAGAGCTGGTGGGGGTCACCACAGCAGGTGACTCCACCGGTCTCAAGATTATTGTTTCTTCGAGTTCCTTGCTGGGTGAACACATTCAGGTTTTTAATTAGGAAAGAAATACCAACATTAATTCTACACCTCCTGCTGTCCTCAAAACCATCTCAACAAACGCTTGCTGCTCTGGGAAGCCTCCTCGTTTACCCACACGCTCTCCTCGGGACTGCGAGCATTTCCCAGGAAAAAGGTGCCATCAGACTGCATGGGCATTATTTAGGTGTCTGTGTTCTTCCCGAGACTGTGAACTTGAGCACAGCGGCTTTTACTTTATATCTGTAGCTCCTTGGCAGCCTCTCATAAACTTTGTTGAATGAATGAATGAAATATTAATCTACAGTCAACTTTCCAATCTCTGTGGGTCAGTGTGAGTTCTTTTTTTTTTTTTTTTGATGCCTTTCTCATCATCTCCATTCTTTCTAGACCAGCAAAGACACCAGAGCCAGCAGCACGTTAAACTTTCCTAAATCCTTTCTGATAAAGCCTCTTCAAAGTTCTGCTCCCAGCAGGAAGATGTCCTGAACCAGATTTCACTCAGACTTCTAGATCTAATCACTAAGAGTCTCCCCTAGAAAATAAAACCTATGTAGCACTTAATTTCTGAAGCACTCAGAGAAAATACGAAAAAAAGCAAAGTGAAATAAAAGGGTCCAAACTATCTTATTATGAGTCGGGTACCTGGGATAAGCAACAAAGGGCCTACAGTCTTAATAAAGATGTCACAGCGCAGTGAGGGGCAAAAAATGACAGTGCACTGAATCCAAAGTAGCAAAAGGCTTTTTGAAGAAGGTAAAAAGTATGCTGACCACTAAAAGGGTTGACTGTATGTGGCACATAAAAATATGTAAGAAGAAGCCTTAAAGCATAACTCACAAGAGGGGACAGGGCCTATTTTTATCCAGCACATTGTTTGGAACACTGAGTATATTTGTGCAGGAACAAGAAAACACATAACATTTTGGGTGTTCAGATAGAGTCATTATTTAAGTACAGAACATGCTTTAGAAAAAAATTCTGGAAGTCTAATCTGTTATCACAATTACTTCAGGTTAGCAGATTTGAGGGAAAGGAGGATTTGAATCTTTTACTCTATACAGCTCTGATTTTTTTTACAGAATCATATTACTTTTTTTTTTAAATTAATTTATTTATTTAATTTTTGGCTGCATTGGGTCTTTGTTGCTGCGCACGGGCTTTCTCTAGTTGCAGCGAGCGGGGGCTACTCTTTGTTGTGGTGGGTGGGCTTCTCATTGCGATGGCTTCTCTTGTTGCGGAGCACGGGCTCTAGGCGCGTGGCCTCCAGTAGTTGTGGCACATGGGCTCAGTAGTTGTGGCTTGGGGGCTCTAGAGCGCAGGCTCCGTAGTTGTGGCGCACGGGCTTAGCTGCTCCGCGGCATTGTGGGATCTCCCCAGACCAGGGCTCGAACCCGTGTGCCCTGCATTGGCAGGCAGATTCTTAACCACTGCACCACCAGGGAAGCCCTGCGTTTTATTTATTTATTTATTTATTTTTCAGGGAAGCCCTACTTTTTAAAATAAGAATAACATATTAACTTAAAACCACAATGTATGCTTTCAATGAAATATTTTATTAAATAGGACTCTAATTCTGATATGTCAGGTATATTAATGCACAGTGTTTGAGCCCATTAAAAATTAAAGAGAACAATATGTTTTGGAAAAGAATTGCCCAGGATTTATTATTAGGACAATGTAAAAATTTATATTAAAAATTCCTTAAATGGCCTGTTTATTAGACATCACTCATTGTCGTGTGAGGTTTCACTCAGGTATGTGAAAAAGATGCACGGCCAGGTGGCTGTGGAAACTTCAAACCTGAACCCTCTGCTTTTTGGCCATATTTTTTTCAACACTGTATTAAAACAATTTTTTAAAATTTCAAGAATTTAATTTTCTTCCATTAGATTCCAGTGCATGAATTCTTAGCCTTTTTAGATTTTTCATGCCAGCTGAGACTCAGCAAGAAATGATTAATTTATATACGTGTCTCTGACTCCCTGCCTTGAAACATGCTCTATTTTCAAAGTAATAATACCTGGTGTGTCTGGTATTTTATTTTGATGTGTTCTTTCACAGCAATCAGGCCATATTTAAAACAGGCTCTTTGGCTACGTGTAATATAGCAAAAAGCTTAGGTGATGGGCTTCGGCATTAATTAAATCTGTGTTTAAATCTGGGCTGTCCCTCTTGCTAGCCGTATGACCTTGGACAAGTCACTTCACTTCTCCACCTCTGTTTTGTCCACCTAAAACTTCTCAGGTCTACATAGTAAGATAGCTTATAGATTTACTTATAGATTTATGGCACTTAGCACAATGTCTGGCTTAAAGCAATGACTCAATAAAAATAACGTATTCTTAATATTCCCCCAAGGCTTAACAGCTTTTGCAGGTCTGCACATGCCAGCCTGGAAATCTAACTGAGAGAATCTGAGCCGACAAAACGTCTTGTTCGTAGGTCTTTTCCTTGGAATATTCTGCCTGGGGATTTTGACTCTCACACCTGTTCAGGGTAGCACAACCTTGGAATAAGGCTAAATGGGAGGGCTGTGGGCATCTGTAACTCTCTCTGCTCAAGCAGCCCTGTTGCTTTGTTAAAAGTGTTTTAAACTTATCTTTATTTTTTATGTTTTAATTTTTTTTAATCCAGACCATTTTTGTTTGATTTATTCTTAATTTATTTTCGATTATTCTACCTCATTCTTTTAAATCTTCAGTTCCTTAATGGTATTATTCCACTGCATATTTTATTATTTAGATTTGCCTTTTATTTTAAGCAGTTTATCAACTTATATAAATCTTTTATCATTTTTATTTTCATTTAATTATATTCTATATTTAATCTTTCAATACTTTTTATCTTAATATTGTAAAAATTGCAATATTTTTAAATTATATTTCTGGGTTTTTTTTTCATATTAGGTGAAGTAAGTCAGACAGAGAAAGACAAATATCATATGACTTCGCTTATATGTGGAATCTAAAAAAATGATACAAATGAACTTATTTACAAAACAGAAATAGAGTCACAGATGTAGATAACAAACTTATGGTTATGGGGCGGGGGAGGGTGGGGAGAGGGATATTTTGGGAGATTGGGAATGACATATATACACTACTATATATAAAATAGATAACTAATAAGGACCTACTGTATAGCACAGGGAGTTCTACTCAATACTCTGTAATGACCTATATGGGAAAAGAATCTAAAAAAGAGTGGATATATGTATATCTATAACTGATTCACTTTGCTGTACAGCAGAAACTAACACATTGTAAATCAAGTATACTCCAATAACATTTTTTTTTAAAAAAAGAAGGAAACAAAAAAAATATATTAACCCATATTTTTATTTCTTTTTACATATTAAATAATGGGTAAATATTAGGAGAAAAATTTAGACTAGTTCATCTCTTAAAGCAAAGAAGACTCAGAGAGTTTTTCCTACTCTATTTTGCCCTGAAAGGGATTAGAATATTGGAGACATTGGGTGGTGGCATGTCTACTATGACCAGTAGTGTTTAGGAAGGGGAAGCTGTAGCACTTCCAAATTTATCCATTTAAAAACAAAGCAGAGGCGGGAGCAGCTGCTGCAGCTGGCAGGTGGGGTGGGGGCCGGCCGAGCTGACCACGCACAGACCCGGCGCGGCGGCACTGCGGCCCCGGGGCAGCCGGCGCCGGGGACATGCGCTGATTCGATCCCTCCGGAGAAGGGGACATGGGTTCGAGCGCTGGTCTGGGAAGATCCCACATGCCACGGAGCAACTGGGCCCGTGAGCCACAATTACTGAGCCTGCGCATCTGGAGCCTGTGCTCCGCAACGGGAGAGGCCGCGATAGTGAGAGGCCCGCGCACCGCGATGAAGAGTGGCCCCCGCGTGCCGCAACTAGGGAAAGCCCTCGCACAGAAACGAAGACCCAACACAGCCATAAATAAATGAATAAATAAATAAATAAAATTAAAAAAAAAAAACAACAAAAAAACAAAGCAGAAACCGGAACTCTGGACCATCTGGAGCAGTGGAGACTCAAAGGATAGATCCCCTATCTCCTGAATCACAACTCCTCCCCTCCACAAAGAAGTCTTTCGAAAACAGGGACTTTGGGTCAACTTCATAAGATAAAACTAACTGCACATTAATTTAAATGGGCTTTAGTTACTACAAATCAGTTGGCTAAGACACAGAGTGTGCAAAAAAGGGTTTACGTAGCAGGCCTGAGACAGGTGTCCTTAGAAAAGCCTGCTTTCAAGGTTGGCCTTGGCTTGCACCTGGGAACTTGACTGGTAAACAGATCCCTGGGCTGTTATCAGACTTCCCCTAATGATAAGGGTGGTTCACTATCCTTAGACCATGCAAACAATAAAGTTTCTGCAGAATGCCTGCTTTCCTTCTGCGAGTCTGGAATTTTGGTTCATGCTGGGTGGTGGGTGCTTACATGACCAGCCCCAATAAAAAAAACCTTGGGTGCTAGGGTCTAATGAGCTTCACTGGTAGACAACACTTCACATGTGTTGCCACTACTGGTTGCTGGAGCATTAAGCATATCCTGTGTGACTTTCTGGGAGAGGATTCTTGGAAGCTTGCACCTGGTTTCCTCCAGACCTCACTCCATGCAACTTTGCTGATTTTGCTTTGCATCAAACTGCAATAAGTCTTAGCTGTCAGTGCAAACATGTGCTGAGTCTTGTGAGTCCTTCTAGCAAATCTTCAAACCTGGGGGTGGTCCTGGGGACACCGACAAACAGGGCTTCTCCTATCTCCAGACTGGCTGATAAATAATTAGTTCCCGGCTTAGTTCTTATCTTGGTATCTCTCCTCCAGACCAGATGGATGAACTTCCCTCTTTTGGTTTACTCTAAAAATGAACAATCCTGACCACCTGTCACTTAAACTGGAATCCTTAATTAAGGATAATTTTCCCCAAGACTTGACTTTAAAAAGGAGATCAAACTATTCTAAAGTCTCAGTCTGTCAGCTTGGTGGATTATCAAGGTCTCTCTCAGCAGTTCCACTTCTTGTCGTGACAGTACAGTCATCTCAGGACCAGCGTCCCTCATTCGGCCGCTGGTGCAGTACCTGAGAAAGAGAACTCCACGGAGGTGCTCTCTGGTGAGGGGACACGAGAATCTCTGAGCGCAGTGATTCTGCCACCTGTGTCTCTGCTCTGTCTTATGGTTTCTGCAGTGTTCCCCTTGAACATGGCCCCGGGCATTTATTCTTTGGTCATTGAAGGCCTGTGATCTAAGTGGTCATGTAAGCTCCTGGCTAGGCCTCAAGCAGCAGGAAAAGTCTGGAATCGGCTGCTATGCTTGTGAAAGAAATTGGTATGAAAAGTGGCCAAGGAGAAAGAGGAAGTGAATTTTATATATTTCCTCAAATCAGGAAAAACTAGGTCTATCCAACCCTGCTGGTCACTGTCAGCAGATGCCATATTACTTTACGACCCAAGCTACATGAGAGGTGAATCGGTTACACCCTTCTAGAATTGAAAAAAAAACTGCGTGGAACTTGCCTCTTGGAGTATGGGATCTCTCTTAGAATGTGCAGTATGGTGCTAAAATTCTCTCTGCCTGCAAGAAACCTAGATTTTTAAAAATGGTTCCATTTCCTCCAGAGTTTTACTTTTTTTTTTTTTTTTTAAACAAAGACAAAATGAACGGGGCTTCCCTGGTGGCTCAGTGGTTAAGAATCCGCCTGCCAATGCAGGGGACACAGGTTCAAGCCCTGGTCTGGGAAGATCCCACATGCCACGGAGCAACTAAGCCCGTGTGCCACAACTACTGAGCCTGCATGCTGCAAATACTGAAGCCCACGCACCTAGAGCACCTGCAACAAGAGAAGCCACTGCAATAAGAAGCCCGCACACCGCAACTAAGAGTAGCCTCCAGCTTGCCGCAACTAGAGAAAGCCCACGCGCAGCAACAAAGACCCAACAGATCCAAAAATAAATAAATTAAGACAAAATGGACTGACTTCTTTAATCTCAAGTCTCTGGGACCCCTGTATCTTCCAAATTTTACTTCTCAAGACAAAAAGGCACAAGTTACACTTTACAGCTTAGTGTACACTAGCTCTCAGTAAAGGTCAGATAAATTCTAGATAGATGATAGATGATAGATAGATAGATAGATAGATAGATAGATAGATAGACAGATACTTACATAGACTATTATTATCCTATTCTGATCTCTGGTTTCAATTTGTCTTTTGAACTTCCTATGCCATGTACCTTACGTGATCATTTTGGGGGATCTGGATATCAAGACTGACAATCTCACTTGGAGATAACCTCTTCTTTAAAAAAATTTTAAACTACTTTATTGAGGTATGATTGACATACAAAAAGCTGTACATATTTAATGTATACAACTTGATGAGTTTGGAGGTAAGTATACTTCCACAAAAACATCACCACAATCTATGCCATAAACATATCCATCACCTCTAAAAGTTTCCTCCCATCTTCTTTATTATTATCATTATTATTTTGTGATAACTTAAGGTCTACCCTCTTAGCACATTAGTCAAACAAATAACAAAGTTTCAGTTCCACAAGATGAATGAGTTCTAGATATCCGCTGTACAGCATAGAGCTTATAATTAACAATCATGTATTATATTATTCTTAAAGTTTTGAGTAAAATAAGTACCAATAAGGAGCCCTGGAACCGACCAAAGGTGTGCATTTAGTATAAATGTGCCCAACCTAAGAGTAGACCCATATCCTATGACATCTGAGAGGCTGTTCATCTCAGCTTTAAGTCTCCGCATCAGTTGCCTCAAAATTTGATGTCCAAAGCCCCTTCCTTCTCACTCCTCTATGATATGCCTTCTCCAATCTTTGAAGCCACCTTAAATCCTTTTGGGAGAGAACCATAATATAAATAAACACAACACATTTGATAGATCGTTACCCCTGATTCTGAAGTTTAATGTAAATGTAAACATTTGCAGCTGGAGTCATTTCCACAATTGACGACTCATTTCTCACTTGCAGTCCAGCTTCTCACAAAAGCTTTGATCATCTTGATTCAAACCAAAATAGAAATAGCAAGTGGCATTGTGAGTCATCTCCATTTTGGTGGTATGCAGGTTAAAGCAAGGTATGGTGAGTGAAAAGTCAATTAATTTATGTTCGTCCATTTAAAACCAATTCCAAATAATTTGAATTTTGTATTAAAAGCAGTCTTCCAATATAAGTTTCTACTTGTACTCACCAAAAAATGTTTTAAATTCTCTAGAAAGCTATTTTTCTCCTTCTTCAGATGATTATCATAATTCAATCCATAGAGAAGGAACTGGGTGGGAATATATTAACATATCAATCCAGCTCAAAATAACTTAATGCAGTTATTTTCTGCTTTACTTTCTCTGCCATGGGTGCCACCTCTACACGACTTATATGTAAATAAAAAAGTTTTCTGTTATGCTGTAGATTGTGTCTCGCTGTAATTGGAAACCTCCCTAATTAATCTCCTGAGCAGATACACAGCGAGCAAATTCTTGCTTTGCTGAGTGTTGCCAAGAGGACTGCAAGGCTTTCGCAGGCAACTCTGCCTGAGGAGGGCACTTCGGGAAAGAGCACAGTCTTCTTACATGATATGAAACACCACAGAGTACTGTTCAGCTTACACACTGACAACTGGTTTAAGTAGAAACTTTTTAACATAGTGATGGTTTAACACATGTCACCAAGGAAAGCATACAAGTGAGAACAATTTTGAAAATACATTTGTAGAGCTTACCATTGGTCAACTCATGTTCCTGCTGTTATTTGAATCACAGCTGAATACATATATAGGGTAGCCTCTCCAGGTGTGTTTTGAGATTTAGAAATCATTTGACAGGGACTTCCCTGGTGGCGCAGTCGTTAAGATTCGCCTGCCAATGCAGGGGACACGGGTTCGAGCCCTCATCCAGGAAGATCCCACATGCTGCAGAGCAACTAAGCCTTTGCGCCACAACTACTAAGCCTGCACTCTAGAGCCCACAAGCCACAACTACAGAGCCAGCATGCTGCAACTACTGAAGCCCACACGCCTAGAGCCCGTGCTCTGCAACAAGAGAAGCCGCCACAGGGAGAAGCCTGCGCACCGCAAGGAAGAGTAGCCCCGGCTCACCGCAACTAGAGAAAGCCCATGCACAGCAACAAAGACCCAGTGCAGCCAAAAAAAAAAAAGAAAGAAAGAAAGAAATCATTTGACATCTAAGGGTAACACAACCATGTGAACTCAATGACCGGCAGGTGAGAAATTTATTGGAACTAGTTAACTGATTTTTCTACTATTTTTTTTGTAAGAACTAAATCTGATTTTCTGCTCTTCTAGACAGGTTCATGAATTCATGAGAAATCTCCTTCTCTAAGATGTGGTCCCATGACAACCTCAGTACTCCAACTGTCTCATGCAGTGTTGTGAGAAAAGCTAATTGGCAGATTCCCAACTCAAGAAGTGAAACTATCTTCCCACCCACAATCTTTCCTATGTGTTCCGAAAAATTTCAGAAGACAAAAGAGAAGGGGAAAACCTCAGAAACATCACAACCTAAAGAGATCCAGATGAATACATAAAATATCTCCAATAAATAATGCAGCTTCTCCCTCCCACGCCAGCTCTTCAGGGCATAGATCCATCAGTGGCAAGGTTTGTGCCATCTGATTTATTTCTATAATTTCTCCTTTAAAAAAAAGCAGCTACTCTTTCTCAAAAGGAACTGATGACCAGTGTATCATACGATAGTCATAAATGATCAAGCAGGCCCAAAACACTGATATGAACAGTATTTTATTAACAAAAAGGAAAATTATATATATAGAGGAAGACAGTAAGAGCCTGACATTACCTGACTCTTGTGAAATTCAAAGTATAAGATTTCTTTGTGCTCACTGTCACGTATTTCAGGAAATGACCACAACCTGGAAAGTCTATAAAAGATAAACTAAAAATCTGCAACGGAGAATTTCAGAAGCTCGAAAGGCACCAACCAGAGTGGATTAAATATAAAATTATAAAAATACTTCAGTACATTGATAACTCCAAATCCAAATTACAAAAGCCAGGGAGAATGTAAATTGCATAAAACTTTTATTATTTAGTAGCAGTGTATTATTCTACACTTTAAAATAGAACAAAATATCTTTTTGAAGGTAAACTATTCATAACAAAATACATGTCAAACAATTTTTATTATTGGAGTAGAATCACTTTGCTATATACTTTCTATATTATACACATATACTTCTTGGTTTGTCTATGTATGCACATGTGTATAAATAACTTTAAGACATACCCATGTAGATACATATGACTAAATACACACATAATTATGAAAAATTTACAGTAGTCAATTTTACAATCATTTAGTAGCTGCACATAAATTAGTATTCACAGAACTAAAAGTGTCAATATGGTTCCCTTTCCCCCACTTCTCAAATATCATCTGAATTACTCTTCACTGATAATTTTGAAAAAATACTATCATTTTCCTATACAATTAACCAATCATTTTTTACAATAACTCATAATAAAATATTTTACTATTTTAGCTTTAGAAAAGGTATACAGTTTAATTCCACTTAGTTTAATTTTTGATTCCTAAAACATACAATTCCTTTTTTCATCAGTTTAGTGCAATTGTTTGGTACTGCAGTTTTTGAAGGTTAAATTAACGAACCTGAGTCAAACATTCATTCAAATGCCTTTTTTAAAATGTAAAACATAAACAAGATGTTTTGATGAAGCATGTATAATAGTCTCAATGTACCCCCTTCTAATAAATATATGATAAATAACTCAATGGTTGAGAGTAAAGCACTTCATATGAATCCATTGAACTGTCTCTGAGTAGTCCATTCTTAAGCAGCATGGAAAACAATCAGGATCAAAGACTCCCCAACTCCCCACGGAAAAGAAGCTTACAGGCTTCTGGAGCCTAAATATAAGATTACATTTACATGAAAGGGCTGTGAAGTACCTAGGAGTCCCTTCATTTTCATGTTAGGTTTCAGATATGCTAGCTTGTGTGTCAGGGGTTTGTGATCTGTTTTAAACTTATCTCCTTTATTAATACATTGAACTACTTAGCAGCATCTTTTTCAGTTTTTTTTTTTCTCTTCATTGATTTAGAACTGGTGCCAGACCATGTGTGAATACAGGCAAAAACCTCGTACCAAAAACCAGAATACTCTAATTGGGTTACAAACTCTTTTGAGAGGAGGAAAGAAAAGCATTTGGACTGTAGAGTCATTTCACAGAGAAAAACCATCCTTTCAGAAGAAATATTCGATGAATTCTGATCTTCAACTGGATGTTAAATTTTGTTAAAACCCCCAAAGATGCAAAACTAAATGGCTCAGCAACAAAAACAAAGGGAAATGAAATGGTCTAAATAAGCCATATCAAATGACTGTACTCTTGTTGGAGATAAACTCGGATAAACTTAAGTTAGACTGACTTCCCAAAAGAATCAACTGATCTGCCATATTCATAGTGGGAACAGAAAAATCACTTTCTAAAAACTTTCTCCCTTACTTTTTCTTAATAAAGAGGAATTATTTATTCATTGTAGATAAAACCATACCAATCAAATTCAAAATACAAAATTTTGGTAGCAAACAGGAAGAAAACCTAAGTCAAAATATAGTCTAGTTTTTACATAATTTTATATATTTATAAATTTATCAAAATAGTCTTTTGAAGTTCACAATACATACATCACGTAACACTGTACATGTAAATGTAATAACAAATGTATTACGAAATACATTAAAAAATAACCTTTCAAAATACCAAATTCAACATGAAAACTGTCTTAAAAAGGGTTGACATCTTCATAAACATAGTTTCAGTGCATTTATAGTAGTCATTAACCAGAGTTTTCTGGTTTCAAGTCTCATGAAGGTCTTATCTTAGTGCTCTCTTTAATTTAAGGTAAGAAGGCAGAGATATTCTTCTGGCAAAAGCAGCTGCTTTCTCTCTACATTGCTCGTCCAGATGAAGCAATTGTGTCTAAGAGTAGAACAGCTTTCACCGGAGTGGCAAGGCCTTAGTAATGAACATATTCAGACTGAAGGGACTGTGCAGGGGAGAGACATAAACTAAGGTTAAATTCCATCACACACAAAATTTCTTGTACATTATGCAGCTTCTTCCTTCAACACAAGGCAATTTGGGTCTATTATATAAAAGATAAATGAATAAACTAGAAAAGAATAGAAAAAGATGAGGGAAACAAAGTATTTGCTAAGAATGAGATATTCAATTAGGTAAAGCAATTGCAAGAAAAATTTATATTTTAAAAGGCTTACTAATTTAATACTAGTGATTAAAAATTAAGTATTATTTGGAAATTGGTAGGTAGCACTAAACTTGCTTTTAAGCTTTTGTACAATACTATTGAGTTTTACTCAAAAGTACTAAATGACATTTGTAACTAAATAGAAGATTATTAGAGTATACTTTAAGGAATATATATACTTTTTATTTAATGCAATGCATAGCAAATGAATGTTAATGCTTCTAATGCAGTAGAATTAGCTGTCATTTAAATAGATTCCTTAAGGATGTATGGATATAATAAATACCTTATAAATCCTTTCCACTTAGGGGGGACACAAAGCACTTCTAGCTTTGAAATCTGATCTTAAGACCCAAAAAGCTTTTGTGTAGAAGAGTCCTGCAGTCATAACATAATAAACAGTGGGCAACTTTCAAGAAAAATAAATAATGCAAGTTCCTCCCACATTACATTAGATAAGAACATATAAAAGGAGCATGCTTCAGATATGTAATCAGAATGCATTGATAATAGACATAAACCAGGAAAAGATAAAGACAGGTAGAGAAAATCTGCCAAACAGTTATTTTTGAGCAGCAAACAGCAGTTAGAAAGAAGAAACATAAATCAGTCTAAACATTAACAATTTCTTTGCATAATTCTTCTAGTCAAATACCTTAGAAAAATAAAGTTTACTTGATTTGCTACCAAATGCCCTTTTCTCTTCCTCCAATAATTATTTTTCAAATTTATCTGCAGCATTTTATTAATAGGTCATCAATTCTGAGAATGGTCCATTTTATTGATAGTATGGGTATCAGTAAAAAAGAATCAGTCCATTTTGCATATAATTTACAAAAGGATTCAAACTACCTTTGAACAGCTTTAAAATCCCAGTGAACTTTATACCCTATCAACAGCCATTTACTACATAAGTATCTATCAACACCATGAGTCAAAAGTTATGGTCCTTGCCCTCAAGGGGCAAAAGACCACACTGTCACACAGACATAAAGTGAAAAGACAAAGGTGCCAACATTAAATAATAATATACATAGGGTGAGAGTAACATTGTGCACAAGCAAAAGATTAGGCAAGGGGTGGAAAAGGAAGGTCATGGCAGGGAGGTGCGTTCTCGAGGCTGCAAGTTTCAAGGAAGAGGTTAAATGTTAAGAGCAGCAAGAAAAAAAGGAAAAGGCTTGGCAAACTGGCTTTCTCACTGCAGGATGTAGTTTACGTCAAGGCTTCAAAACAGGAGAGATGATCAAGACTTAGGGTACTATAATGTAAATATACCTGAACTCACAGAGAGAATAAAAGAGGTACAACTCTGAGAAAGTCCAGTGAAACTGGTCCAATGCCTTGAAGCCCATTTAACTTGTGGGACGTCAGCTACCATCCTAGCAGTTAGAGCTTAAAAGTGGACTATCATTTTTCTAGGTGCTTTTTCCCAGTTTCTTCTGAAATCTCTGCAGAGAGGGCAGAGCCATGAGGTCTCCCCAGCAGCAAAAATGCCACACATGCATGCTATACACTGGCCAATGCTTTCTTGGGAATATTTTAACTTTCGCTTTTGTTCTAATTAGAAAAGTTATTCATATTATCAGTAACATAAATTATAAAGCTCCTCTGATTGCTTGAAAATTTACAACAAAGTTGTTTTTGCAAGTACCTCTAAAGTTCCATCAACTCTCAATAAATAGAAATACAGCAAATGAATAGACAAGCGACCTTTGTTAAACTAACTTTCTTCCAGGTTAAAGTGTTTTACATTATGCATCAATATATAGGGGGTAAATATGTGTGTACATATATTTATTTATTTTATGGAATCATGATACTCACTGAACTAGAAAATGGAAATAGTTTAGAATATTAGACTAAGGATTTCAATCATTCATGTGAAGTATATATTCATTAGTCTCTGGCAGACAGCCTTTCCTTGCACACAGCAGAGGTCAGAAACTCTGGCTGGTGTTTAATCCAGCCTTCAGATTCAGATGACCACAGTCTTTACTGCTTCCTTTGGCACTCACCCAGTTTGCTCACTTACATTGCCTAATTCTCTCTGCAGGCCTCTGTAAACGAATGAAGACATGATTTGGCCAAAGAATGAAACTTCTGTCATGCTGCTTAATTCATTCAACAAACAATTATTGAACATCAATAGCATGTATATATTAGGTACTGTGGGATAAAAATATGATACCAAAATTCTCGAAACCAAACATATCCCATGGTTTCTTTATATGGTGTAAAGAAAGTTAAAGAAAATAAGAGATCAGTAAAACGGGTTTAGCAAATTATTCTGACATCAGTGTTTTGTAACAAATTAACCCCTTTTCATTTTCAGTCTAAAACGAAAATCTTAATGTAACTGGACTTAGGGAAGAAAGAGAATCGTTAAAATCTACAAGACCTATTCACTTTTGAAAAGTATAACTAATATTTCAAGGCCTTTTCACTGGGGAAACAATAGTGACAGAAATTCAGATTTCAGGCACCACGTGTTTATATAATGGGGTTGTACTCAGGGTATCTGGTTCATTTGTTTTCCAAATGTACACGTATCCTAAGTTATTAATATCCCAGAAAACACAGTAGCCAGTTATTGGCACTTTTAATTTTTATAGTAAAAATGAAAATGCACTGTGTACTTCATAAACAATATCATTATTGCTATTGATTTTATTATTCAAAAAATAGATTAACTGAAGTACAACTAACTGGAATTTTTGATACATTAGGTATACTACTTAACAGGTCAATTATTCTGTAAAAGATGCTTATTGAGTACTTTCTACATACTGGGCACAGTTGTAAACATCTTATATGTATTAACTCATTAAACGCTCTGAACAACTCATTTTACAGATGGGGAAATTGAGGCACAAAGCAGTAAAGTAACTTGCCCAAGATCATGCAACTAGGAAGGAATTTGAACTCCAGCAGTCTGGCTGTAAAGCCCAAACTCTTAGCCACCACAATATAATGCCTCAAGACACTTCCAGCATTTGTCCTGTGATTCACTGCATATTCAAACGAACATTCTCTATCACATGACACAGACAAATAATGAGCAGGGTATGATCCTGAGCGAGCAAAGAAATACTAACATACAAAAGAGAATGTACTATTTATTACTGTAAAGGAGATACGATTTTTAAATGATTTTCAATAGAACTGAATCCAAAAGAATTTTCAGGAATATTCTATAAGGAAATTTTCTTTATAAACACCCATGTTTAAACACCTATGTTTAAATATTCTGATTAAAGTTTTAATTCTGCTTGGCCAATTTTTTTTATCATTACCATAGAATTGATACCCAATGTATCTGGAAAAAAAAAAAAAAAAACCCTCAGCAATGACAATGATATGGTTATGAAGGAAGTGAGACCTGAGGTGTAAATATTATTTTACAAAGTAGCACTTATTTATATAACCAAGAGATTTTAATTTCTTAAATAGAAAATTCAAGTTCATGTGGCCATTAGGTTCAACTGGGTCACAGTGAGTTAAGACCAGATCAAGTTTATCATGATCATATGGTATTTTTACAGTATGAATACCCTAAACTAGTAATATAGCAATATTCAGCCTGCAAATGAAGGATAAAATTACCTTACATTGCAGCCCCCAAAATTTTTATGTCAAAATATAAGCTTCCAGCAAGAATTCTTGCTCTGAAAGCAGCTGGATTTGACACAAAACAGAGTGTTAGGTAAGGAGATCAAGACAATTTGTTCTGTTCTGGAAATGTGCTACTAATCTGTTTTGGCAGATGTAGGTAGTGACATTAAAAATTTAGCTATTCTGGGGGTGTTTCTTTTTTAAACAGCCCAGTTACCTAATCATGGTAGAAAAATGTCTAATAATTATTGATATAAATACTGTACAAATAGTTAATAAATAAAACTATAAACTGACTATCAAAAACAGCAAATTGTAAAGAATAATGAAAGTTAAGGTCTTTGTGAGCAAATGAATGCAATAATGTCTTAGTGTTCAAAAAACTTGGACCAAAGGACCCTAAGATCTGGAGTGTTGGTTTCCTAGTAGGTCAAAATCACCGTGTGCTTTTGTCACACTGACTTTTTCTTTCCTGCATTTCCCCATTTTCCCAAGTCCCTTAGGAAGAAAAAAATAGTCTACTAGTTACCTTGGTTTGAGTTCTAACTACAGAAGCAAAAAACACCTACAGAGGCAAAAAGTGATTTGTTTTACACTTTGCTGTACATCTGAAACTAACACAATATTGTAAATTAACTATACTTCAATTTTTAAAAAGTGATTTGTTTTAATGGCATCACTGATAGTTAAAGGAAAGAAACACATGTTTGGTAATATGGTATCTTATATATAACACCAGTGTTTTTCAGTTTTAATGAACAAATGAGGAAAAAATAAACACTGGGGAAAAATAGATTTATCTATAACTGCCTCTGTACTCCTGGGTCTTTTACGGCTTAGCAATGGAGTCTCCAGTTGTAATGTTTGTAAGTTAAAAACACACAAAATACGTGCATTGATACATATTTCCACAAATGTGGTTTCACAATACTACTGAAAGTATTTGCCTCTGCTAACATGATAATACTTCTGCAATAACACTAGTACAAGCATAGCTGGATAAGGTTTTATTGGCATCATATTAGGTTAAGGTTTGTGATAAAATCAGGTTTGTGATAAAAATCAGCTTCAAAAGAGGTGTAAGCATTTTGCTACAGTGCTCTCTAAGCATTTCAGGGACCCCAAGATTTAACAATGCAATTTTGGTTAACTAAAATGCTATACAAACTATTCTTTCACCTTCATGCATAACTTTTAATAGAGTCTTTTTTCTAGGGGAACTTAATATGTGCTCTTCAACAATCTCAAAGAGCTCAATTGTTAGATGACAGATTGTTGACACTCAACTTGACTCAGCCAACCATTACATGCGTGTTTTCAGTTCATCTGAACACCAAAATTATATTGACGCAAGCTTGGTTGAAATGTATTTTCTTTTAGTTTAGTAAAGCCACATTTCTAGAAAACAACAAAACTCTCAGATTGCTGTATATTAAAGCTAAAGCTGAGAAGTTGTTTGCTTTTTGTTAGTGCTTCCTGCGCTTGCAATGATTACGGGCCCCTAATTAGCCCTTTGCTTAACTTTCATGAACCTAGATAGATTAGCCAACGTTGAGTTCAATAAATATTTATTAGGTGCTTTCCACACTTTGGAACCTGAGAAAACAAATATGCCTCTGAGGAGCTTAAAAGCCAGCAGAGGAGAGAGAATCACACACAGCTGACTGTACTACGAGAGAAACCAGAGGGTGAGAACAAAGTCCCACGAGAGATGAGAAGGACAAGGCATTCCGCCTGGATGGGTCACAAATGCCTCATCAAAAAGATAACTAGTGAGCCAGGCCAGGAAATAAAAAACCAAGCAGAGACAGGAGGAAAAGCAGAGTAAACTGCTTGTGCTAGGGGCTCGGCAAGAGGCAGAACGTCAGTCAGGATGCCGGGTGGAGCTGCTGGAGAAGACAGGGCGGGAGGCACGTGGTCTGATGGGGAAGGGCGCCGAGGGGCAGGCAAGGGATCCAGACCAGACCCTGTGTGCAAAGTGGAGACCACGAATGACTCTTAACACAGGAATGATTTAATCAGCTGTGTCTTAGACATCTAGCGCTGGCAGCGGTACAGAGGAAAGTTTAAAGGCAAGAGATACTGAAGGCAGGGAGGAAATTTAGAATGCTAGCCCAATAGTCCACGAAGACCTCAGTGAAGGCAGCAGTGATAAGAATGGAGGAACAAAATATGGACATTTCAAAGGGAAAACTGCTAGGACTTAGTGGCTGGATGTGGCAGAGGGAAGGCAGAAGTAACGTCAAAGACGATTCCAAATTTCTAGCTTGGATGATTGGATGTATAAAGATCACAATCAGTAAGTCAGGAAACAAAAGGAGGAGTAGACAGTTGAAAGAGTATGTATTCTTTCCCAGGACTGCCCACAGGAAGTTAGAAATGTAAGTTCAATGCTCAGGAGATGATTATCCAGAGAGAGAAGTAGACCAAGGTCAGAGCCTTAGGAAAAATCATTAAGGGGCAGGTGGAGGAAGACAAACAGGTAACTATTTAATGGGGGGGAAAGGAGAAATGGGAAAATAATATTCCAACACTCAGGAGACCAAAAATAACAGAGTCAAATGCTGCAGGAAGACTAAGAAGAATGAAGACTAACAAGAGATCATCAGATCTGGCTGAAAGAAGTCAGTGGCAGCCTGTGGGACAGACTTTCACCATACTGTGGTGCCACCTCCCTTGTCCAAGTTTGTCCATAAAGGAGACGCTATGATAGGTGACAGACTGAGGGGAGGAATTGGTGAGACCACTCTGTACCTGTTCACAGGTGAGGAGACAGGCAAATGGATGGTAAGAGACTGAAGATCTAGCAGAGCAAGGACGTGAATGGGGCAACTCCCAGGAACAGTTTGGAAAGAATAGTTCAGGCAGGTAGGGTTACCACTGGAAAACAGTAGGGCTCCTTTTTTAAAAAAGGAATAAAAGGACAAGTCAGATGCAAGTACACTTTGAGGTAGAGAAGAGGACAGTTAAGAGGAATTGTTCCTGAAAACTTCTATGTTCTCAGCAGAACTCAGGACCAGGCTAACTAAGGTTGGAGGAGCTGTGTTGATGAAGAGCATGAGAAAGCTTCTGAACAGCCAATGTGGGGAAGAGAAAGGGAGCCAAAATGGAATAAGTAAACTACTTATGAGCACTGAAGGGTCAGGGTAAATTAGAAATTCATTTGAAATGGAGTCAGTTGGCAAAGTCATGGGATTTTCTCCAGCAGAGCTCAGAAGAGAGAGACTAGAAACAGACATGAGATGGCTGAACTGATCTAATTTGGGAGGCTAGTGATAAAGTAGCTACAGAAAAAAGGTCCAAGTGGAACAGAGAATGTTGGAAAAAGGAAGCAGAAATGACTATGGGGGCTACAGAAGGAAGTAAACTGTGAGGGGGAACAGGCAGGGGTCATAAAGAGGTCATGGGGAAGAGTCAGTAGGGTGGGGGTGGCGGTATGTTTGATATGGGCCTTATAGATTTCAAGACATCAGAAGCAATGCTCTAAGCAATAAGAAGGTCCATGAAATGGATTTCCAAGTGAATAAAAGCAAAGATCACTGAAGTTAAGGAAGTTTAAAATACAGTAGCTGTGAGACTGAGCAAGTCACTGCCTCTCTGAGTCTTAATTTCCTCATCTGTAAATTATGGGTTAAATAAATAAGATGATGTATAAATATTGCACCTGATACAATGTGAGGCACATAGGAGGTATTCAATAAATCATTGATGAGGATGATGGTAAGGATTAGAAAAATGTTACAGTTGTCACACATGCTGGCAGTAGCTTGGTAGCTAAAAAGTAAAGCCAAAGTCCTCAGTATAATGGTATTAGGCGGCAGAGGCTTTGGGAGGTAATTAGGTCATGAGAGTAGAGACTTCATGAATGAGATTGGTGTCCCTTTTTTTTTTTTTTTTTTTTTAATTTATTTATTTTTGGCTGCATTGGGTCTTCATTGCTGCGCATGGGCTTTCTCTAGTTGCGGCGAGCAGGGGCTACTCCTTGTTGCGGTGCGCGGGCTTCTCATTGCAGTGGCTTCTCTTGTTGAGGAGCATGGGCTCTAGGCATGTGGGCTTCAGTAGTTGTGGCATGCGGGCTCTAGAGCACAGGCTCAGTAGTTGTGGTGCACAGGCTTAGCTGCTCCACGGCATGTGGGATCTTCCCAGACCAGGGCTCGAACCCGTGTCCCCTGCATTGGCAGGTGGATTCTTAACCACTGCGCCACCAGGGAAGCCCCGGGATTAATATTCTTATAAAAGGGACCCAGAGAGCTCTCTCGTCCTCTTACAGCCATGTGAGGATACAATGAGAAGATGGCAGTCTGCAACCCAGAAGAGAGCCCTCACCTGAACCTGACCATGCTGGCACCCGATCTCTGGCTTCCAGTCCCCAGAATGGTGAGAAATAAATTTGTTGTTTATAAACTGCTAGTCTAGGATGTTTTGTTATAGCAGCCGAGCTCACTAACATGCTGGTTTTTTATGTCCTTTCTTTCCACTCTAATAACTTTCAATCAGAGACTGAACCTAAGGATGCCAAAGCCCACATAGATGATGAACTCATTAACATCACAGAACTGAGGGTCTCACAATAGTCTGACCAAGAGAGAGAAATATCTGCTTCTATGGATAAAACAGTTCTCTCTCACACATATCAGCCATGTGAGTTCAGATATTCAACAGCAAACAGAGCCTGTGTCATTTACCAAAGATTTCTTCCATTAGGGGCAGATCCAATGACTTTACAAGTAACATGCATGGGGCATCTGTGCTTGTTTGCACATGCATGCACACCTGCATGTACGTGTGTCTGTGTGTAATAGGGGGTTGCAATAAAAACATGCCTTTCTGGGTTAAATGCCTTACACACATACAGTAAATTTCAAATTTTTGGAAGAAATAAATGACCTACTCAATATTAGAAAAGATGACAATATGGAATAAATAAACCAATAATCAAATAAGTAAGCAGAGTCCAATGCTAGATACTATGAAGTTAATAAACGTAAGATGCCATGGTTTCTAACCTCAAGTTTACCAACCAACTCAGTGGGGATCCAAGGCGTACACCCATGAGAAAGGTGACTCTCAATACGAAACAGAAATGATAAAGGCCAAATGACCAATACAGAGGGGACAAATTAAGAAAAAGTCAAGACTGCTATAGTTGGGTGAGGCCAAGGAAGGCTTCACAGAGGAGGAAGTAGGATTTAGGCTAACTTCTGAAGGGAAGGAGTCTGAAAGCAAAGGTGAACCAGGTTGGGAACATAGCATGTAAGAAAAGGATGAAGGCCCTTGGAGAAGGGAATATTCAAGTTCGACATGGAAGAAGTAAAAGGATCATGCTCAGGAGTGAAGGGAAATGAGTTTGAAATGAGGGTTGGGGGAAGACTCAAAAAGACCCTGAATGGTTAACCCCAGAGACTGAACCTACTTCATGTCAAGATGGAGCTGAAAGTTATGCTCCAAATGACCACTCTGGGTATAAATCAAATATTTTTAAAATGTGAGGAAGAAAAGGCACAACAGGACACAAAAGTAAGATCAACATGTTCATGGCCCAGAAACAAACTAAGACACAGTGGCAGGCCACTGGCTACAGAGCTGGAAGCTGGTAGAGGTGGCCAGGTGTCCCATTCCTGGGGGTACACAGGCAAAAACTGCTGGACTGAATCTGAGGCTGGGGTCAGGCTCTCCCACCTGTGAAAGGGGCCAAGGGAAGCCACAAACAATGCCTTGGGCCAGGTTTGTGCAAAGCTGCATCCTTGCCTGAGAAGTCAGCCTGCCGAGCTCACCAAGGGAAGAGAAGCTGGGACATGAAGATCTGTTTCTAGACTGGAACACCTAGGGGGTCAAGTGGAGCCAAGAAGAAAGCCAATAGATGAGGCAGGGAAAACAAAGAGAGAGGGGAGAGAAACAAAAAACTCCCATCCAGAGTGAATCTACAAATGAAAATTCTAAAACACACAAGGAACATGAACACCAAGAGAACTGACAAAGTCTGCAATCAGGAGACAAATTCTCACAGGCTGAAGCAACAGGTAAATCACAAAGCAATCTCAAAACAACTTATCATCTGAGATCCTCAAGGTGAGAAAATGAAGAACAGCCATAAAAAGAATAAGAATTTATTAAATGAAATAGGCAGGTCCAATGAGAACAGATGACTATCATAAAGAATGAATTATAAATGCTGGAAATGAAAGCTATGGCTATGGAAATCAAAAGGTAGATAGGTTAGGGATACATTGTAGAATGGACACAGTTAAAAGAGAATTAGTGAACTGGAAAATAATAGGAGGGAGTCAATCAGAACACAGCCAGAGGGCTTCCCTGGTGGGGCAGTGGTTAAGAATCTGCCTGCCAATGCAGGGGACACAGGTTTGAACCCTGGTCCGGGAAGATCCCACATGCCGTGGAACAACTAAGCCTGTGCGCCACAACTACTGAAGCCCGTGCGCCTAGAGCCCGTGCTCGGCAACAGGAGAAGCCACCGCAATGAGAAGCCCGTGCACTGCAATGAAGAGTAGCCTCCACTCTCTGCACCTAGAGAAAGCCCGCGCGCAGCAACGAAGACCCAACGCAACCAAAATAAATAAATAAATTTTTTTTTAAAAAAAGGAACACAGCCAGAGCAATAGGAATTTCAAAACATAAAATAGAAGGCAAGAATACTGAGGACAGATTGAAATGCTCTAACATAAATCTAGGGGTATTGCAAAAGAAGAGAGTAAGAGGAAAGGCAAAAAAGCACTATACAGAAAGATAATGGTTGACAATTTTCCATAACTGAAAAAGTCATCAGCCCTTTGACTGAAAGCACACTGAGGCCAAAAAAGGACAAACTATAATGAATCAATATCTAGATATATTATGGTGAAACTGTAGAACTTCAAGGAAAAAGAGAAAAATTTGATAATAATTAGTTTTACTCTTCAACTGAGAAGCTTTGAGAGCAAAGGATAACATTAAGAAACTAGGATTTTAAGCATACTTTGGCAGCAGTGCAAAGACAGATTGAAGGACCAGAAAAATGATGGCTGAAGATTAACTAAGCCAGAAGATGCCCTCATGGAGCTTTCAATCTAGTGGAAGACAATGGCTTACACATCTTTGTCTTACCTTCCTCCACTAAAACAATACTGAGCTTATGGTAGACACTCATATAAATATTGGATAATTTTTTAATTGGATAAGCCTCTATACATATACAAAAAGCACTTACTCTCTTTTACTGCTGGCCAAAAATAAATAAACAACTAGAGGAAGATTAAAATAAGACCCTTTTCTATTGATTCAGCGTATTGTTGACATTATATAAGAAAAAAGGTATCAAATTAAGTTGAACAACGAAGGCAATTAATAACTCCAATGTATTTGAGATTAAAGCAAGTTCTGTGTTTTAAAGAATCCTTTCAAATGGAGAGTCAAAAACAGCTGTCAGGATTTATACAGCAAACTAATGTAAACCACTATTTAACGTTAGAAACTTGAACAACCTTCAGCTCTATCTGCAAATACCGTGTGCACCTAAATAACTTATATGTAAAATTAGGCATCACCTGAACTGTGCTGACCTCAGAACAATTTGATGCTTTGTCAAGTAACATTCCCAAGTCCCCCTGGGAAGGGAACAGAAGAACACCAATGCTGAAAGAACGCCAAAGATGTAGTTCAATACTGAGACCAAGCTCATGTTCTTGATAGTATTAGTATCCCTTAGCTGAAAAATTGCATCAAATTTAAGGCAATGCCACAACAAAGAGGAGAGATGGAAAAACCACAGTAGTTTGAACATACAGCAAGGTTAGAAAGCTAGTACTAACCCTATATATTAAATAATATTTAATCCTTTATCAGGACAAGATGATAGTTTTTTAAATGAAGAACAGGCAGAGTGAAAAGACATCAAGTTAAATCAGGAAAAGCTATTACATACCATTGGAAAGTAGGCACATTTTATTGGGAATGGATGTTCAAACAATCAATACGTAGTTCATCACTGTCACACTAACATTACTCCAAAGTAAAAATGAAGCATGCTTTAATGCACACACCAATTGCTCAGATTTTCATCAAACTGGTTATTTCAGGAAGCTGGATCTAATAATTTGATCTTATTCCAAGTCCTACTTTAAGAACAAATAATACCTTAAAATATATATTTTCCCCCTAATGCTAGAACACAGAACTTAACCTATTCATAGGCTACCCAGGTTGTTCTGACACTGGTCAAATCTGAGATGGAAACTCATCCACAGAGTCTTCACAACCAAAGAGCAGACTAACCAGCTGAGTATAAAAATGGTAACGACCACTGGGACAGGGAACTGCATTTAAGGCAATTTCAACGGTGGCATAAGGAGAACAATAAAGTAAAGTAGTACACAATATTTCATTTCAATCTTCCTTTCAACTTTAAACCAAATGAGTATTTTTAATACTTTTCTGTGTTTAAAACTGCATTAGAAACCATAAAATAGAAAAGAATTTTATAAAATGTCTACACAAAGAAAGTTTAAACTTTGGAGACTTGCAAATAAAAATTGCATGTATAAAGTCTTGCATGTATAGACAATATGTAAACAAATACAGATGCTTGTGTATGCAAAGCAACATTACATATTGATAAAGTAGTAAATAGTCATCATGAATAGAAACAGAGGCTAAAAAGTAAAACATTTGGTGGGTTCGATTTCTTGAGAAGAGTTTCAGAGCGTATATGGAAGATAATATGTCTTCTCATAATGAGAAATTAGTGAAGACGGAAGGGGCCTTCCAAGAAAGAGCTTCCCGAAGGCCAGGAGGTAGGGGAGGAAACCACACTCCGGGTCAAGCAGGGTAAAGCTGGTACAAAGATACAATAAGGAGAACAAAGGACAGAGAGCCTGAAAGCTCAGCAAAGGAATTCAGGATCAATGTTCTAGCATTAGGGGATCACTGGTCACTTTCAAATGATGATGAGATCAGTACCTATTACCTGGCTATGCTCTCAAGCGGGGATCGGCAAACTACAGCCCAGGGGACAAATCCAGCTCACCACCTGTTTCTGTAAATAAAGTTTCATTGGAACACAGCCACACCCTCCACACACATATATAAAAGAGTTGGGACACAGAGCCAAAAATTTACTCTCTGGTCCTTTACAGAAAGAGTTTGTGACCCCAGTTTAACATATGAATTAAGACTGAGTTAAGAAGATTATCAACAAGGCTAACACAACAAAGAAGATGAGAAAGCAGCAGAATAGAGAAGAATGGGAAAATTCCAAGAGACAATGAATGGCATCACTGACATAACCTGCAACATCACTAAAAGAATATTCTTGAAAATGTTTGAAGATCAATATATGAGTGAATAACAAAGCTTAGTATAAGCTACTACTTAATAATTTTAAAAGTCACAAAAAAGATTTTAATAGGTGATACCCAAAGAAGCTTTCAGAAGAAACTTATTATAGGACTGCTTATCTTATTTATGTTTATATTCCCTACAGGTCAATACAATAAAAGCTTGTTATAAAAGGCTGTTCCCATAAAGCAAAGATTAATTTCTGACACAGAAGTGACAAAAAATTCTTTGTAGCCAACCTGACTATATATATGTATTTTTATAACAAAGCACATTATTTTACAACTCCTCATGTCAAATGTTGTAAAAAATATGTTTTCTAAGGACCATAATTTTTTTCAATAGCTAAGTTTCCATTTATAAAAATAAATATATCATTTAAAATTTCATAGTAAAAATATGTTAGAGCTATTGGTCATATATGATTATTTAATAGTATCTATACTACTACGTATGTGCATTGAAACACAGCGTAATTGTTGAAAAGCATAGAAATTACCCAAAGAAACCTGCTGAGGTAGGGTTGGGAGACAGCAAACAGGGCTCAAACTGGTCTCCTGCCTTCAGGGTTTCTGGCAAGAGCTCCCATCCCCATGAATGCCAGGATTATCTTCATCAAATCAGATCTGATCAAGTCACTCGTGCTGACAAGATTCCAGTAGCTCACACTGCACCTCCCAGTTTGGCTTCAGCTTAATTTTCCAGCCTTACCTTTAGGTAACCACCCCTGGCTTTAGCTACACTGGAACACTCACTGCTCTTAAAACAATAATAGCTAAAATTATTGAGCATTATCTATAGGTACTGTGTAAACTATTTCATATGATTTATCTCAATTAATCAACACAACCACCCTATTACAAAGATTATTATCATTACCACATAAGCTTTAAGGCCTCACGGTCACACAAACCCCTTTCAAAGCACACAGTCATATGTCTGTATACAATTTACAAAAATAGTTTGTACTCTTTATCTTAAACAGATCCCACCAAACTGTATAAGTTTCAGGTGCACAAAACCTAAATATGCTCCTGATTATTATTATTCCCATTTACTGAGGCTCGGAGAGGTTAAATAACTTGCCAAAGTACTCACCACAAGGAAATGGAAGAGACAGGATTTGAACCCAGGTCTACTCGTCTTTAGAAACTAAGAACTTAACTATAGTACTAAGGCTGTACCTCTGTTCTTGTAGCTCCCATTGTCTGAAATGACCATTCCTCGTCTTCCTATTTTCATCACTAGATTTCTAGAAGGCTCCTATTCATCCTCCAAAGTCCAACTAAAATGTTATGCCTTCTTCACAGCTTTCCCTAACCCTTCTTGGCAAAAAAGGCATATCCTTTAGCTATCCCTCTATTTTAAACACATATCACAGCATATCTATGACATGATGTAATCAAAAGAATATGCTTTTAGGAGTCAAACTGACCCAGGTACAAATTATGGCTCTGCTACATATTTGTGGTACAATCTATGGCAAAATATTTAAACTCTCAAACCCTCAAGTTATTTATCTTTAAAATGGAAGCAATAATTCTTACCACATTCATTCATTTAAATATCCAACCATCCATAATATACCCATTCAAGAAATACTTAATGAATGCCTACTATATGCAAGGCACAGAGCATACAACCGTGAAAAACAGACACTGGCCCTGCCGCCACAGAGCTTACAGTCTAGCGGAGGATACAGACTAGTGAACAGATGATTAAAATTCAGAGCGAGAATCTGAGTATTGCAATTAAGACCAAGGCAGGGTGTAGAAGAGCTTATGGGGGAAGCATTGTGACCTAACCCAGACTTGCAGGGTCAGGTAAGGACAATGCAGATGAATAGCAATTCAGTGGTAAGTCTCTTAAAAATAACACAGAGCAAATATTCAAGACAGATACCGCAAGTAATTTCAATTTAATAAAATACTTCCACCCCACCCACGCCATAATCACACGTCCCTCATCTCTTAAGATTTGAAAACGCCTCTGAATGTCAGGGAGGGAAAACTGATTTTTTACAGTAGGTGGGTCAGCCAAAATGAAACCTGGTGCATTGCACTGGTCAGTAGAAACCTCAAGACTAACAGAACAGTCCAAATAAAAATAAAATCTGCTTCTCAGAATTCTGTCACAACCATAAGGATTCCTTAACATTTGTTCCTGTTACCTGTGTTAAAGCATTTAATGACAGAACAAGGAAATCATTTCCACATTTTTCTGGGGGCTGAACTCCTGCACAAAGTGAGAAGCAATTGCAGCTTTCAAGAGAGATGCTAATTGCAGCTTTTAAAATATTAGACGCCCTCTAAACAACCAGCAACCCCCGTCTCCTAGGAGTTTTTGGGTCTTTCTTAAAGGTGTGAGGAGGATATTGCCATCTAGACTTCATTTCCTACCTAAGGATTTAAAAACATTTTTGTTGAGTGATTTATTCCTAGTTCTTCAAGGATCATATGTCTCACATCTTCAGAAGCATTGGAAAAAAGGACCATCTTATTTAGACAAGAAACCTGTAACAATTAGAAAAGCTTCATTGAACCAATAAAGGAAAAAACTCCCAACCTCCTACTTTATTCCACATAAAATGGGAATTTCCATCTTAATTTAGACTTTCTGCCAGCGAGCCAGCAGGGGTAGGACTTGGAACCTTCCCTCTCACAGACGTTGTCTAGGCAAAGATGAAGGAGGGAAAATCGGCTACAAGACACCTGGCTATTCTTACTTCCTGGGAGGGTGAGAGGGAGGAAAATGTTGTCCTGCTGGCAATTCTATTTAGAAATGCTTTTCTTTACAATAAGATGACAAATTTAAGAAGGAGGAGGGGAAGGAGAAGCAGCTGCCCACACAGAGTATTACTTTAAATTTAATTATTGGAAAATCACTGTATTCAGGCCAGCAGAGGGAAAATATGGAAGGAAACCAAAATTAAGTTATATAAACATGGTGGCTAGGGGACCAACAATCATCTAAAGGAAGCTCCCATGCTGCCACTAGCAAAGAGGAAAACTGAGATCCAGAACAAGTAGAATGTCATTCTCATCAAGCTACCAATCCTGGTATTGAGCTATGAATGTGGATTACACAAAACCTTTAGCCATGAAATCTACAAGGTATTCATATAATTATCTATCTATATATACAACACTTTTTCTGAAAATGGAGAGATCTGTACTCTGGTCTAAAAAAGAGGCTGGCCCACAATCAGTATATGAAAATATTGACTGAACTCACTTCCTGCTGTGAAGTATAATGACTTGTAAAACTAGTTATAAAAATGTATAATAAATACACTTCATTTTCCATCTAATCCCAGTTACTAGGATTTAAGGTTTACTGATACATATGTACCCATAACTTAGTGGGATTAGAGTCAAATTAAGGGATAGAGTGGGCCTAGGCTATAATCTCTACAGGAATCTAAAATAATGTTGAAAAACATCACTGGGAATAAAATCAGATTGGGGAAAATCATACGTGCCAGAAAGGGCTGTGTGTGGATAGAGTGGAAAAAAAAAATTTTGAAAGAGGCCTGAGGTAGGGATGGGAGTAGTAATGAGTCCAACCAACACACACACACACACACACACACACACACACACACACACACACACACACACACACACACACGCTTCATCTTCACATTCACAAAGTGGTTTCTAAACTGCCTTCTAGGGAAAGTGGGTCCCATTAGCTTTTACCGTGGGGTATGGATTTGCTGAGAGGCGGTGAGAGGCACACTGCCACCCGCACTTCTCCTCCCCTCCCCTCCCCTGCAGAGACCCGCTTCTCCCAGGATAATGGCTGAGGAAGTGTTTGAAGAACAGTGGACATGAAGGGGTGCCAGACCACAGCCTTCCCAGAACACCTGGGACTTGCTTGTGCCTGAGTGGAGTCAATGTTGCATTTTAACATTGACTGACATTGCCTTGATCTGTGGCATCTATTTCTATTTCTCCTTCCTATCTTGTCCTTGTTCTCTCAAATCAAAACTCACATTCCCATAGATCTCAGTTCCCTTTGAGGCAATCAAAATATGTGATTAAGGTGATTCACGGCAGGGGGGGTGAACCAACAAGATTTTACCCTAATAGGGATTACTGGTCACAAAGGGGGCTTGGTAACCAAAATGAAGAGTTCATGGGTAAAATGTGTTTGGAGATCTTCCATCCTGTCTCTAGAAGAGTGACAGCTAATTTTAAACGTCTTCCTGTTACCCTACCTTCCCCTCTCCTACGTCCCAAGGACCTACCCATAAACCTGCCGTATAAGCACCCTCCATTTCCCATTTAATTAATTCTGGGTCAGTTCCCTGCAGGTGACCTAGTCAAGGGCTTGATGGTTAGTTCTGAGAAGACATTGTTCATTCAGCACCTTCCACATTTAAATACTCCAAATTCATCCACTGATAAATGATGTAGAAAAAGCCAGGATACCACTACAACCAAAGCAGATGCTGTCTGTCGTATGACTCGACCCCTGACTTTGCTCAGAGTGATTCGAAACTTCAGTGAAAAGTAACTGAAGACAACGGTGTCCATGATGAAGGGAATGAAAGCTGTTTCCCTTCCTAGAGAAATCACTTAAAAAGGAGTGGGAAAAGGAGAAGAAAAAGAAGGAAGGAAGAAAACTGGGTCGACACTTGGCATTTACTTGAAGAGGAGCCAGCAGAATGTACGTGCAGAGACAGTTTCACAGCACAGAGGGAAGGCATCGATCAGAAGTCTTCCTTGGTGCAATTAAATTTCTTTGGTGGCGGCCTCGGCTGGGAAGGCAAGGCACAAAAGTCGTGTTCAGGGTTCTGAGGGCCTAGAGGTGGTGTCTGCGAACTTACGGGGATTGATCGGCTCAGGAATCTCGCTGAGGAAGAAGAAAGGCCGGTGTAGGAGGGCCGCAGGGTGGTGGTGTGCTCCTCGGTCTTGGCGCTGTGAGGGCCCGGCTGACTGTTCAGGGCACTCCCGCTGCTGCTGTTGCTTCTGCTGTACTGGTTGTTGTTGAGCTCAGGGTAACTTCTGGCAGGCGGCTGGGAGCTGCCATTCAAGAGGCTGGTGAACGGGTTGGCTACGAAACCCACCTTGGAGGGTGAGGCAGTCTTTTTGTTCTCTGGATCGTCTGCTGCAGCGTTCAAGTTCCCTAGAGAACTGGCTAGCCGGGAGTTTATGGAAAAGCTGAATGAAAAACACAGGTGGGGCAGGGGGGGAACACAGACAGCCATGTGTACTCACGCAGAGTTCACGTTTCTAAAACACATGATTACGACATTAGGGAAATGGGATGAAGACAGTTCTAATCAACGCAAATGGTGACAGAATTGCTCTTGGTGATATTATAATATGTG
This sequence comes from Balaenoptera musculus, assembly GCF_009873245.2. Taxonomy (NCBI): domain Eukaryota; kingdom Metazoa; phylum Chordata; class Mammalia; order Artiodactyla; family Balaenopteridae; genus Balaenoptera; species Balaenoptera musculus. Next base: position 88,615,785 of record NC_045785.1, on the reverse strand, counting down.
GCCTTTAGTTATACATGGTAAGTTCCTCTGTCAAAAGTAGTTAAGACTCAAGAAGCTGGCTAAAACAGTTTGACCAGAGATCCTGAAATAGAATATGTGCGGGTTTCTACTTGCCCTGTGGCAGGAAGTAAATGAAAAGGACTATATAAGGGGAGAGTACAAAGCAGATCTAAGTACAAGATTTAACGTCTATATACTCAATCATACGACTACGTCAACATCCCTACCCATTTTAGTTCGGCCCATACACATCAGGGGAGAAACGACCACGTCATATATTATTAGTCTGCACCACTGAGCTCTGTTCCCTGGATCATGTTAGGCAAGCTCTGGAAAGGGATGCGTATGGCATTCCCTCCACAGCCATGTCCCCACAATTCAAGACAGGAACAGAAGGCTAGAGGGTCGCAGCGCTTTTTGTGGTTTCTCCCCTTCCCCCGGTCCCCTCCTCTCACAAACTTCAGCCAAACTCATTGTCTGCTGCTGCCTTCCTTTACCTCCAGCCAGTGCCTCAGAAGGAGGAGAGAAAAATTACCTTCTTACACTGGTGCCTGAGGACAAAGAGCCTCTGTTTATCCTCTTGGCCATCACCGAAGGGGACAAAGCCACTTTTGAGGTCTTCAAAGCAGATGTAGATCCTTGTGGGGAAGAACTCAGTCTTTGTGGAGAAAAATGGGCAAAGCGTCACACAAAAGCTGTGTTATCTTAACATTCAGCAATCGACTAGGACAAGATAAACTAATAAACGCTAAAGAGATCATGGCAGGTCCTAATAACAGTAGCCAACACGGTCGCAGCCCTCACTCTGTGCTGAGCGCTCATCTAAGAACCTGACGGACATTAACGCAGCTCCTCCTCACAGCAACCCCACGAGGTAGCGAAGACTGCACTTTGCAAGTGAGCAAATGGAGGCACAAAGGAAAAGCTCCTCGTCCAAAGTCACTCAGCGAGCAAGAGGCAAAGCTGGGATTCAAATCCAGGATCCAAAGTCCTGGGGGTAACCACCATCCTGCCATCCTTGGTCACTTCCCTTCCTTGACACTGGCATTCATTCCTTCCAAGTCCTTAGATTCTACTTCTCTATATTTCAAATCTATCCTCTCCTTTCCACTCTGCAACTGCCCTAGGTGAGGCCATCATTATTTCTTATCCTTCACTCCTAGCAGCACCTTTTAATCTGGTTCCTTAAAACTCACATTCTGAATAGCCTCCAACAAAATCTAAAATATCTAATCATGTGGCTTCACTGTTTAAACCATCTAATCTTTCTTCAGTGCCCAGAAAGCCTAAACTTCTTGGCTTGGCTTCTAAAACCCTCCAAAATCTGGCATTTGCCAATTCTCCGCATCTTCCCACCAGACACCTCTTCTCCAGCTACAGAAAATGCCCTGCGATCCCTGGACGGACGTCACCCACACCTCTGTCCAGTTTGCATATGCTATTTTTCCTGCCAAGGCATCTTCTCCTGTCCTTACCTCACCTCTACACACACCTTTTTCTTCCACCTCCATCTGACTCACTCCTATTGCTTATCCTTTAATGGTCCAATCAGCTGCTACCTCTTACAGCAAGCCTCTGCTGAATTCCCAGGCGGGGTAAGCATCCAGTTTCATCATATATTCTCATAGTAAATCACAGCTCTTGTACCACATTTCATTGTCTAATATCGTCTACTTCCCTCGAAATTAGCTCCATTACGAGCAAAGAACTGTCTCTCGTTTCAATTCCCAGACTAGCACAGTGCCAGACTCAGAGTAGGTGTTCAGGAAATATTTGCTGAGTGAACAAAAAGGGAAAATTGACTCAAATCTGGACTACTAGGGCCCAGTCATGGTTTTAATACCAAATGTGTTTTGTCCTGGACAAATCTTTTAATGTAGCTGGACCCTGTTTTCTTATCTGCTATAGAAAAGCTATTTACTTGTAGACTCTTTTCTTCATCATCTTCCCTCCAAACAGCAGCTTACGACATGGTTTGCCCCTAAATCAAGAACAGGAAAAGTTGTACAAGGAAGCAGCTCAAGCTTCTGGAGAAGTCTGGGCCATCTCAGAGCTGCCCTCACTAAACAACCCTAAAACCTAGAGCTGAATAAGAACAGAGCTGAGGAGTGAATCAGCTGTTTTTCCCCATCTGTTGATGACAGTTTTGGGCAAACATTTCTACGGCCCTCACCAAGACCTACCCTGGATCCTGGTACCACTTAGACCACCAGGGAGTGTTCAGGGAACATTTTTCCAGAGAAAAACACTAATGTTTCCTCCTCAAATGGAGAATAGGGAAGGAAATAAAACTAGAAAACAAAGGAAGGGAACAAATACATGCAAAAATAGGAGGAAAGAAGAATAACAGAAATGTTAAAAATTCAAGCCAAAATCTATCACTGGCTTGAAAGGCATGTTGCAGAGCCACTGTAGTTTATTAGAGATCCCACCAGGCACTGGGCACACCGAGTACATTGGCATCATTCCCACAGCCATACGGCCCTGTAGACACCTCAGGAAAATAACTATTTTTCATGGTGAGCATTAAATATAAAGCATATTGTAACGATCTAGAACAGAAAGGAAGGAATTTTAAAAGTGAAAAGCTGTGGGCAGTTTATTTCTACGGGCTTAAGGGTTGGGAAATGTATCTAAAGGGTATCATTTGTTTATAAGCTAATGGAAATTCAACCTGGTTGACAGTACCTGGAAGGCTGGGACACTGCTCTTGGGTGCCCTTTCATATCCTCCAACCTACAGAAACCAAAGACAAATGTTCACACAACACCAGGGTCACACATTTAAGCCAAGACCAAAAGTCACATCATCTGCAGTCAGACCAGCAAAATTATTAAATGGGCAAGAGGGATAAACCTTGCAAATGGATATTAGTATTTATTCACTTTATAAAATAAATCCTAGAACCAGCAGGAAATCTATTTTAGTCATTTTGTTTCCTCTTGAATTTCATTTACAGCAAAATGCTTTTTCAGCAGAAGGTGGTATTGCATCTACTCAGGTTAAAAATGTTTGATCATGGTGCCATGATGCCGTTAAGAAAAGCTAAATTCCAAAAAATGAGAAAATTTCTGAGGATAAAAAGAAAAAGAAAAACACCATGTTGGAACGAGCCTTCTAAAGTTTGTGTAGTGAAGATTCTCTTGCTTCTTTCGCCTTCTTATTTGCCAAGTTACACCCCAACTTACCCCTTCCTCCCCCTTATGATTTCTTAAAAATCAAATATAAATCTGTTTGAAGTTAATTTTAATCAATATATAATGCAATTTCTTAGAGTTTCAAACAAAAAATGGTGAATAAAAAAGATTGGTAATGTAAACTGATCTTGAAGAAACTTCCACTGACTTAGACAATATATACAGTGAAAAGAGCATGAACTTTGAACAGTGCTGGGTTTGAATAACAGCTAGGGAGTGATTTAACCTCTCTGATCTCAAGCAACCAACACAAATGTGGGTAATGGTGCACACCTTTCGTGTTAACTCAGTTAATCCTCATGTCCAAACTAGGCACCTAACAAGATTCCTGGCCCATAGCAGCTGCTCAGTAAATGGTACATTTCCTCAATTTCCTAGTGGTAGTTGGTGATTATTACTAAGTACCAAACTTGCTATCCCACCTTTCCATTTTACTATAGAAAACAATCACCTCAACTTTGAGCTATATGAACCTTCATTTTTCAGGGCAGGAAACCAGTACCCAAAGCACAGATAATGGTATGACCAGACCCAACCTGACTTAAGTGTTATAATCCTCCCAGATAATACATAAAACTAAATTCCCTGTCAGGAGTCTGTTTGACATTTATCATACTAGCAAAACATCTCTCTTGCTATGCATTTCTCTCACTTAAAAATCAAAGGAAAGTAGTCACTTCTGGTTATATTCATTTGTGGACTTGCCATTCCTTACATTACAATAAAGAATCTTGATATTTACAGATTTTTGTACCTACATTGATTCTGAAGTCTTTTTTTTTTCACTTAATCTGAATTATCAGAAGATTCCAAAGGTTGTGGTCAGAAGTTAAGTCCCATCAATTGATTCTGATGAGTAATTTCAGACCTCCAAACCAAGATGGTTTATAACTTTACAGGCAAGAATTGCTTATTCAATTCTCAAAAATAGAAAGTAAGGCTAAGGAGTTAGGATATACAAAAAGCTTGGCATACTATACTTATCTGCACACTCTAGATTAAATACAAATGCTTGGCACATCTGTGAGAATTCACCATAGGACAGGAAACCCATTCACAAGAGAAGAGTCCATTCCAAGTGGAATTTTGAAGAGTCTCAGAGACAACCAACTGCTTAGCAGTTTAAGGTGGAATTCCAGAGATTAAGATGCAGCAGCTGCTTTCAATCAGCTTCTAAAATTTAGCTACTCCCCGCAGTGATAAAATAATTTAAAAAATGACACAAAATAGTAATAAACCAAAAAATGAGAGGTAAACATAGTACTTATAGAATGATATTCAAAAGAGAAGATTAAATATTCTATCCACAAATGGAGGTACAATATAAATTTTAAAGTTTCAAATAGATCTACCTAAATGCACAAGATGGTGAGGAGCGTGGCTGTCTCTGACTTTTTAAGGCACGTAGTTTGTCTCCCTGGGTTATATTATTTTTCATTTCCACATCTTCATCCTCTTCTAAATTATTCTGGAAAAAAAATTCATGTTCCACAGAAAGGTCATTATGAATAATTCTACTTTATACAGATTTCTTAATAGTTTATGGATTATCTCGGTATATGGATATGTTTTATACAGATTATCTTAAATAGTTTTAACGCACTATGAATTCAGCATTGGCCACATATATACTAAAGAACACTGGACTAATCACCAATTAAATATACTGGTCAAATTCCAAATCAAAGAAGCATGGGTACGGATGTGGAAGAATTTATTAAAAGGAACTCTGTTACAATGGACCACAACCATGGAGACTTTCTTGCAGACAAAATCATGCTTTTGAATATAGCTTAGACATAGGTTGGCTCAATAGATACAGTACAAATATTTTTCCAGAAGCTACCAGCACCCATCACTGCAAATTCCATAACTTGTTTACATAAGTGAAAGATAAAACAATTTAGGATATCTATACAGTAACTTATTAACATCATTTAACACTATTAAAAGCACTGAAGATTTTTGCAAGCTTACTAGACTGGGAAAGTGTATTTCCTGCTGAAACAAGTCTTGTAGTTGGAAATATATATATAAGTACCACACCAGGCCTTTTTTGCATACCAACTCACATTTAATTCTCACAACCCAGGGAGCGGGGGTGGGGAGGGCACCATTACCCTTAATTTAAAGATGAAAAAAGGAGGTGCTTGTGAAAGATAAGACTATTGCCCAAGCTCCCCTAAACTCTTCATGATAGAGCTGATTTTAAAATCAGATTTCTTGTCCTCAGATACAATGTTCTTTCTAAAATATACGCCACAGCACACTAACATTGCACCATAAAGACTGTATTTTGTATTTTTCCTCACCTGAAAAAAAATCAAAAGGTTTGAATTTGCTAAGATCATTTCTAGCCATAAGAGTCTCCTCTCTTCTTGAAAGCTAGAAGTCTTATTTGATGAAGAATGTACAAAAACGCACTTCCCTCAGTCACAGTTTAGTCGTTTTTGACAGTCATTCCTGAATCAAAACACTTTTTTGTTCCTTGCCATCTATTCTGGGGTCCATGGATTCACCTGGGGCTCAGTAGGCATGTCCTGGGTAAAAAGACCACACCTCACTACTACAGCTCTGATTTAAAAAAAAAAAAAAAAAAAAAAAGACATACAAAATATACAGCTAATAGGAAAGAAAAAGAAATGAAGATGAAAGCTTCCCAGAGGATACAATCCCTTAGCTGAGTCTTAAAGAATGAGTACAAGTGAAGCAAGCCAAACCAAGATCACAGGAAGGGCCATGCTGGCAAAGAAGACCAATTTAACAGTCACAGGATCATGGAACCTCAAAGTCAGGGGGTTCTCTTAGAGTCATTAAGAAATGCCCACCTATAAAGTCCCGAGGAATCAATTATACTATTCATCTTTGTCCATACAATCTCAATGGGGGGAAATCTACTACCACCCAAGGAAGCCTGCAGGAACAGAAATCAGGCATGCCTGAAGGCTAGGCTTGCAAGCAGGAGAGTACACCTGAGAAGTTGAGCTTAGCTTCATCTAGCACCCAACATGCTGGGTTGGTAGCAGTTACTTCTGCCTGATAGAAGGACAAGCACATAGCCAAGAGGCTCCAAAATATGAGGGGGTATCAAGAAGTATATAAGCCTTCATAAGATTGGCAAGGAGAGCTTCTTGAAGGTCTGACCGGATCCACACCCCAATCAGTTTCACTGTCTAATGAGTGCCTTAGTGAGAAAGCCAGGAAAGCATGTTTGTCTATTCAACTAGGAGGATCTTTGTGTTCCCAGCTCTAAAATGCCTTCAAAATTCTAAGGAGAAGTAATTCTCAACTTGAAATTGCAATATTCAACCTATCTGTCAAGTGTAGAAGTAGAACAAAGGTACAAAAAGTTACCTCCCTCACAATCTTTCTGCGAAAACTATTATAGGATATGCTTCAGGAAAAGGAAAGAAGACAACATGAGATCCAGGAAAATTAGGGATCCAACTGAGAAGTGTGAAGAGAAGGCCTTGGGTCAGAACTCCATATTTTGGCTGTAGAACAATTAGTCCAGGTTTGAAGGCAGAAGTGTCTTCAGGAAAACAACGGACTTGGTAAGATTTTTTTGTTGTGTTGAGATTTTGAAAAATTTTTAAATTGCTTGGCACAATTTGGGGAGCGGGGGAGAGTAGCATTCTCTTTTCCCAAATATATAGAAAACTACACAAATAAAAAGAGCAAATAACTCTAGGGGGATAAAAGAGAGCTTCAACAAAGAAAACAGTCATAGTGGGCTACTAAGCTCAACAGTGAGCAATATTTACATAGTAATAATGTATACATTATTTGGGTTTAACCAAAAATTATAATATAGCTATATTGGGAAGCTAGGGGAAGTAGAGGTGATAGCAAGGTAGGAGAACTAATCCTATCTACCATAACCAGGAGGCAATAGAAAAATGTCCAAAATTGATAAGCTTTTAAAAGTAGCATTATAGCAAGATATTTAGAAATTTGGCAGTGAAAATATTAGTATAATTTGCTTACAGGTTTCTCCCATTTGAGAATGGGTCTCGGGATACAGAAAGGTGGGATAGGGAACTGATTTTTTATCAGAATTCAATACTTTTGATATTTCTAAAACTGTGGTCATGTATTATTTTCTAAAATAAAAATTAATTTTAAAATATATAGTTAAAGAAAGTAACAGTGTATTTATATTATAGTTACTTTACATGTGTTTATTTCTCCCACTTTATTGTAAATCTTAAAGGTGAAAATTTTTTAAATTATAATACATTTCAAACACGTAGAAAACAACAAAATGATGTAACAGCCAGCCATGTACCTAACTACCCAGAATTAATATATTTTTTCTTAAGCTCCTTAAGGAGTTTACTTAGGTACACTGGCTCTCAAAGAAAAAGAAAACATTATGTATTAAGTCTCAGCGCTCAACCTCTGGAGAAGGAAACCATGTCTTTTCCAAAGAAAAACTATATATATTTTACGATATAATACTTGTTTGTCATAGGTAACAACAAACTACAGAAAAGAGATAAAAAAAATATATTAAAGCCACCTACATACTTACCATCAAAAGTAAAACACATTAGCATTCTGTCATATAGTCTTCCAGACTTTCCCCTGTGCTATACATACCCCACCGACACATTTCTTCCTCTCAGAAGGAGGTTGAATTATACATGCTGCTTTGTAACTTACTTTTTCACTTAAATATACTACGGAAGTGTTTCAGGGTCAATTTTAAAAATCTTCTACATTATCATGTTTTATGGCTCCATAAAATTCCATTGTCGAGATGTATCAAATTTTATATATTTTGCCCTAAGTCAGGCTGTTTGCTGTCTTTCATCACTATAAACAGTTCCAACAAACATCCTTCTATAAACACATGGTTTTTGAACGCTGTCCTATTATTATTGCCTTAAGATAAATGCATAGAAGTGGAATTGCTAGATTAAAGTCTCCTGCTACATGTTATCAAACCGCCCTCCAGAAAGGTTACACCATTTTAAACTCCAACTAGCAATGTTTAAGAGCTTTTTAATCCCCAAACCCTTGCTAATACTGCATACATTTCTTTAATCTCATACAAGTTGATAGGCATAAATAGCATCTGTGTTTCTTTCATTCCTAGAGAAGTAGCACATTTTTTTATATTTACCAACCATAAAGGCCCCCATTTTGTTTTATTTGTGTACATGGAATTTTCACATTGATTTTTTTTTTAAATGTTGCATACATTATCTAATTTTATTCTTACAGTGATTCTGAGAAGTAGGTGGGAAAGGAATTCTTTTTTTTTTTTTAATTAGGGAGGAGTTTTACTATTTTTATTTATTTATTTTATTTTTGGCTGTGTTGGGTCTTCGTTTCTGTGCGAGGGCTTTCTCTAGGTGTGGCAAGTGGGGGCCACTCTTCATCACGGTCCGTGGGGCTCTCACTATCGCGGCCTCTCTTGTTGCGGAGCATAGGCTCCAGACGCGCAGGCTCAGTAGTTGTGGCTCACGGGCCTAGTTGCTCCGCGGCATGTTGGATCTTCCCAGACCAGGGCCCGAACCCGTGTCCCCTGCATTAGCAGGCAGATTCTCAACCACTGCGCCACCAGGGAAGCCCTGATTTTTTTTTTATAAATTTATTTATTTTCTTTATTTATTTTTGGGTGCATTGGGCCTTTGTTGCTGTGCATGGGCTTTCTCTAGCTGAGGAAAGCAGGGGCCACTCTTCGTTGCGGTGCGCGGGCTTCTCATTGCGGTAGCTTCTCTTGTGGAGCACAGGCTTTAGGCGTGAGGGCTCAGTAGTTGTGGCATGCAGGCTCAGTAGTCGTGGCTCACGGGCTCTAGAGCACAGGCTCAGTAGTTGTGGCACACGGGCTTACTTGCTCCGTGGCATGTGGGATCTTCCCAGACCGGGGCTCGAACCCACGTCCCCTGCATTGGCAGGAGGATTCTTAACCACTGCACCACCAGGGAAGCCGCACATTGATTTCTTAAGGGTTCTTTACATTTAAAAAAAATTACCTTCATTTGAATGTGTTGTAAATATTTCCTCCCAGTTGATTAATGTGAGGAGAATAACTCAGAGAGATCAAGACTGGGGGCGGGGGGCACAGCAGTGGTCTGGTGAGAGATGACAGATTGGATTAAGGTAGGAGAAACTGCCTGGAACTCAGGACCTGGGGAAGGAGGAGGGAGGGGAAAAGATCTGGACGCACAGTACAGGTCTGAAAAAAATCTGCTAAAATATAAATCATGGGGTTTTTTGTCTCAACCTATCTCCCCTTATTTTATTTCTGTGGCTATTGTAAGAAGTTTTAGCCATTTTTAGGACTAAGAATATAAAACATATGAGTTATAAGATTCTTAGTAAATGATTAACAGCCTTCAAACTCTTGACAAAAATAGTTATATACAATGTTATTCAAAACACATTTAAATTACAAAATTAAGAAACAAAAAGCCCCACACACCTATGGTCAATTAAACTTTGACAAAGGAGGCAAGAATATACAATGGGAAAGAGAGAGTCTCTTCAGCAAGTGGTGTTGGAAAAGTTGGATAGCCGCATGTAAATCAATGAACACACCCTATCACCACACACAAAAATAAACTCAAAAAGGCTTAAAGACTTAAACATAAGACAGGACACCATAAAACTCCTAGAAGAGATCATAGGCAAAACATTCTCTGACAGAAATCATACCAATGTTTTCTTTTATCAGTTTCCCAAGGCAACAGAAATAAAAACAAAAATAAACAAGTGGGACCTAATCAAACTTACAAGCTTTTGCACAGCAAAGGAAACCATAAAAAGAAAAGACAACCTACAGAATGGGAGAAAACATTTGCAAATGATGCACCCAACATGGGCTTAATTTCCAAAATACACAGCTCATACAACTCAACCACAAAAAAACAAACAACCCAATCAAAAAATGGGCAGAAGACCTAAATAGACATTCCTCCAAAGAAGAAATACAGATGGCCAATAGGCACAGGAAAAGGTACTCAACATCACTAATTATTAGAGAAATGCAAATCAAAACTACAATGAGGTTCCACCTCACACTGGTCAGAATGACCATCATTAAAAAGTCTACAAATAACAAATGCTAGAGAGGATGTGTAGAAAAGGGAACCCTCCTACACTGCTGGTGGGAATGTAAGTTGGTGCAGCCACTGTGGAAAACAGTATGGAGGTTCCTCAGAGAACTAAAAATAGAATTACCATATGATCCAGCAATCCCACTCCTGGCCATATATCAACAAAACTATAATTCAAAAAGATACATGCACCCCTATGTTCATAGTAGCACTATTCACAATAGGCAAGACATGGAAACAACCTAGATGTCCATCAACAGATGAATGAATACAGAAAATGTGGTACATATATACAATGGAATACTACTCAGTCATAAAAAAGAACAAAATAATGCCATTTGCAGCAACATGGATGCAACTAGAGATTATCACACTAAATGAAGTAAGTCAGAAAGAGAAAGACAAATACCATATGATATCACTTATGTGTGGAGTCTAAAATGTGACACAAATGAACCTATCTATGAAATAGAAACAGACTCACAGACATAGAGAACAGACTGGTGGTTGCCAAGTGGGAGGGGGTTGGGGGAGGGATGGAATGGGAGGTTGGGGTTAGCAGATGCAAACTTTTATATATAGAATGGATAAACAACGAGGTCCTACTGTATAGCACAGGGAACTATATTCAATATCCTATGATAAACCATAATAGAAAAGAATATTAAAAAAAAGAATGTGTATATATATATATATATATATAACTGAATCACTTTGCTGTACAGCAGAAATTAACACAACATTGTAAATCAACTATACTTCAATAAAAAATATTTTTAAAAAAAGAAAAAAAACTATATAGAAGAGGACTTTGGTCTCCTGGAATCCTGAATAAGACATGCAGACAGGAATATAACCAACCCCTGTATTTATCAGGGCACTTATAACATATACTAGGTCACAAGCACCTGTGTGGGGAAAAGTATATTAGAAAATAGAGCTCCATTTGTCATGAGGCATAAATCAATCCCAAGAACTGGTGGACCTACGGCAGTTTGAAGATGTTTCTCATCAGGTACTGTTACACCGCATTCTTTATACCAAATTCATTCCTCATGATGACTAACGATAAACAAAGTCACAAACGATAAATGCTGAGAATCTAATCCAGGCCTCCGTGTGCTCTTGGGCTCCAGCCCCTTTCCCCAGAGTCCCAGTGCAGCCCCCCTCTTGCTCTCAGCTACTCTGGAAGCAGCAGATCCCCTGAAACAAAGCCACACGATTGCTGGCAATGGTGAAGAAGCCTAGTTCAGGGAAGACCCTGATATCTTGGCTCCCCCAAGGACAGGGGTCTGTTCTCAGACCCCCTGTCGCCCTCTGGAGGATCTGAGCATCAGTGCATTTTCTTTTGGATACAAGCCTGCCCTACATAAAGACAGGAAAATAAGAGCCAACTAAAACACATAAGGAAGGAGCATTTTTAAAGATATTGTTATTTATAGGTGATGGTCTAGCTAAAGAACAAATAATAGCAAAAAATATGAAGATGTATTTTATTCCACCAGTTGTTCTCTATATGCAGACAAGATGAAAACCAAAATCAAATAAATTAAATTGTGCCCATAGATTTCAGTTGGATAAATTACTGACCAACACATTAATAAAATGATAATGGAGAAAACTACTAGGGAGGTCGTTGTGTATGCCATTAAGAAAAGATCTTTTAGATGAAATATAGCACACTATGGAATAAAGACGGAAGAGTTATAACAGAAAAATGACATAAAAGGAGAGTTTGAAATAGAAACAAGTAAAAATAGAAGTCTAAGGACTGAAAGAAAAAGACAAAAATGGAATTTTTAGCAGATTTAAATGATTTGGCAAGGAAAAATGACTGGGTCATCTCTAAAATTCTTTTCATCTCTCAGATGTTAAACCTATGAGATGTAAAAGTTGGGGAAAGGCAAAGAGGTCATCTTCATAAGTTGTTTCTGATCAATAAAAAGTTTGGATTTATCAGAGCCCCCCAAATTCGTCTTCTCTTCCTTCTCCCTGCCACTGGTTCAGACCTCTGTCACCTGGACCACTGCCTCATGACCAACTCCCTGGCCTTCCACCCCTGGCCACACACAGACACCAGCACCCCTTCCACAGCACAGCCAGGGTGAGCTCCTCAAAGGGTGAATCTGCGTACTGTCACTCCCCTTACTGATAGCCTCTGGTGGATCCCAGCGGCTTTCAGATTGGACCTGGAATGCCTTAGTGGGCCTAAGAGTGGAAAGAAAGGTGCTTAAAAGTACGGCCTTAGAGATTTAATTTGTACTTCATAGATTTTTTTTTAAGATGTACCCTGCTCATGGGCAAAGGATTTTATAAATCATGGTAACTCAATGATGTAATTAAAACACCACACTCTTATTTACCTGATTGTCAATTCATGTGAACATGGCTAAACCTCAGCAGCACCTGTATTTCATTAATATCTCTAACTCAAGAGTACATACTGACTGGTGTGCTAATACTGGACTATCACCCTAGAGGAGGAAAAGGATAAAAACACTTGCAATTCCAGGAGAAATTTATTAGGACACGTTGGCTAAGGTTATGTCCAAAATGACTGTATGCAATGTACTAGAGCCACAAAGAGGACCCAGTGGAGAGGCAGCATAGTACAGTGAGAGGCCTCAGGGTCAGAGGTCAACTCTGGAGCCAGAGTGCCTGGGTTCAAATGACAACTCCACTCTGTACTTTGTGATCTTGGGCAGGCAGCTTAACTTCCTCTACCTCAGTTATGTCATCTGTGAAATGGACCTAGTAAAGGTGCCTATCTCATACAGCTCTTCTAAGTCCTAAAATTAATCCATGTAATAAAGTGCTTAGGACAGTGCCGGGCACATAGTAGGTGCTATTTAGGTTGTTGTTGTTGCCCTGTAAGCTCCTCATTTAACTCCTTATACATCTGGCACTTTAAATAAAGTGCATTAGGTTCCATTTAAAGCCATTTTTTAATAACCCCAATACAGAATGGATCCTAAGGCCACTCAATGTCAAAATGAGCACTTATTGCTGGTACTATTTTATATTTGAGCACATGCTACCCTTGGATAGCTTGGATTATTACCAGTTTCATGTCTGTATTCTTGTTTGTTTTCTGTGAAACTGTCAGTCTTCCTTCATTCAGGTAATATTTACGAAGGCCCTGTGGGCTAGGAATAGACTTATGATGAGGGCAGATAGAAGCCTCCATCCTTACAAAGCGTATTGCCCAGCGAGGAAGGCGAGGTAAGGACCATGGAGGAAACGGACAGTGCAAGGCAGGGGCATGAAGCAGGGAGCCCACTCCAGACCCACAGGATGGGCTGTGTACATTTCATAGTTCCTAGTCCAGCACTGAAGACCAGGTTAAATAAAGGAAAAGCCTCTATTTTTAAAAGATTTCTCACAACTCTAAGTGCGTGAAGAGAATTCATTAAAGCCACAACCTACTCCATTACTATGGCCTGAATCATTCTGGTTCATACTTTTGATTATTTTCCTTTTACCCACCCCATAAGCACTGAAAAACTATACATTCAAGCTCCCCAAATCAGGTAACTACGGAGCTTCCCAAGCTTCCTAATAACCAATCACAGGAAAATTCCTGTAGGCTTAGAAATCAAAAAACAATTTGCTATCTCTGCTTTTAATTTGACTTTAAAAAAAAACTACCTCTAGAAGAACACTGGCTTTTTGCACTTTCTCTGTATATAAACTAAATAAATCCAGAATTTCCATGGGCTTCTGTCCTGAACATTGGTATAGAACTTGAAACATTAAAACTCTTGCAGCATTCTTGACGTATTTTCCCAATTGGAATTCACAAGAATGATAAAGAAATCACTAACTCTGTTACACTCACTTGAGTAAACTAACTCCCATATTCATGGAGACAGCACCAGATAAGCATGGCAATAAAAAGGCTCAGAATCAGAAGAGGTACTTGCACAAAGCATCACCTAACTATAAAGTCATCCAAAACCCATAGATATGTCACTGTCTACAATCTTAACCACACCATCATTCTCTAGTATTTCTGAACTCTTTCATTTCTGTCCTCTAATTTCAAAAATAATAGCACTTCTGAATGAGAGCTAAGTAATTAATTTGGGGGGTGGGAAATAGGAAGGAGGTAAAACAGCCAATATCTGAATATATGCTCATATTTAAAACTGACTTATTTTAAATTTCAATCATACTGCATTCATCACCCTTCCAGTGATAAATGTTAACCAGTCTCAAGTTCAACAAATTGGGATCTAAAAGAGTATGAGAATGAAATGTTCTAACTACCAGATGTTAATTTAATACAGATTATGATATAAACAGCATTATGTTCCTGCAAGATAAATATATTTCTCAGATAGATGGATGGGTTTCGCATGTGCCTCTTTAGAGGTCATAACTCAAAAGACTTATTTACTTGAACTCAAACCTGGGGAGGAAATGCTGACCAGAGCAACAAAGTGTTCTTGTTTAGCTACATTATCTCATTAAAATGTCAGATCCTTTTTGTTTGCTTTGAAAAGGCCAAACCATAACACAGAGACAAGAAAAGGTCTACAAAGGCTCTGAACATCAACACGACCTTGGGTAATAAGATTTACGCTTGGTCAGGACAGATGACTCAAACCAGTAAACTTAGCCACTTCATCAGTGGCTGTCCTGGAGAACATACCACAGGGTTGAAAACTCAGTTCCTCCAGCAGTCCCCATCCTTCCTCTTGAAGAAAACACTCCCTATCTCCAAGCACTCCTGTTATCTTTCCTGGTGAAAAAAAAATCTGTTTGGGATGCCAATTGTTGACTTAACAGAGCTATGATGCATTCTTTCCATCCTTGAGGGCTAAGCTTGTTCAAGGCCCTTGTCCATGTCTAATGGGTCACTGCCTAATTGAATGTAAATCTACACTTGCTGCTTAAATATTTTAATAGCTTTTTTGCCCCTTTAGTGACATAAAAATATAAATATAAACTAGGTGCTTAGCTTCACCTCAGGCATATTGCAGTAGAAAGAACCAAACTAGGAGTTAGACTACCAGCTCTTAAGGTGGCCCCACTACTTAAAAACTCTGTAAACTTGGGCAAGTAAAAAATTTTGTGCGACCCGGGTTTCTGATCCACACAAGAGAGGAAACTAGAACAAATTATTTCAAGGTTGCTTCTAGCTCCAAAAATGCCCATGATCTTAATTCTTAGTAAATCACTACCATTTTATTTAGAGGTAGCAGGTGTAATAGAAAAAAATATGGATGTGAAATCAGATAGACCTGGACTGGATCATGTTTCTGACACCGAGATTAGAACTTCTCTAATATTCAATTTCCTTATTATAAAATAGAGATAATATTGCCTTACTCACCAGGTAGTTATGGAGATTAAATCAGATGTGTATGTCAATTGTTTAAAGTGGTTTGTTTATAATGGAGTCTCAATTTAAAAAAAAAAAAAGTTGCCCCTGATTATGTTTTCAACTCTGGACTTACTTTAGAAGTCATGAATTTGAGGCTTCAATGTACCACTTGTGGTATGTAATATCCAACTGTCCCATTAAGATTTTTCTTCTTGTTATCTATTTCCATTTTCAAAGAGAAAGTTTGCTTTTCTATTTCTTTTTTGTAAGTATTTTCCAAACCAGAGTAGACTCCTTTATAACTGTACTCCTTAAATTACAGGTTTTTTCTTTTTAAGGATAATTGTTTTCTTTGCTTTTATTATTGCTTTATAGGTGTTGACTCCATGCCTAAAAATTTAGTACTGCAGCATTCAGAGAAGAGATGTGGCTATGTTATATGTGTTCAATTGGGAAACAAAGAAATGCACAACGTTAGTCTTAAGGAGACACAAAAATCTTCCTGGAAAAAACTCACCTCTCCAAATCTCTCCACGTTTTGTATTTTAGATAAGTTTCCACCAATAGACATATCATCCAAGCTAGAAAGAATTTTATTAATACTTCCTTCACTGGATGGTCTACTTTTCAGTTTGGATCGGAAAATGTCTCCTTGGACCCATAACGATGCCTGTTTTCTGTAAAAAGGAGAAAAAAACAAAATCTTTGAAATAAATGAGTATCACCTCCTCAAAAGTATGATATCTTATAGACAAAAAGATTAGCAGATAGACATTTGCAGATCAGACTAGAAAGATTATGAAGTCTTAAAGAAAAATAAAGTCATTTTCTGAATTCCAAAATAAATTATTTAAAGTTGTACAGATGAACCGGTTTGCAGGGCAGAAATTGAGACACAGATGTAGAGAACAACCGTATGGACACCAAGGGGGGAAAGCGGCAGGGGGGTGGGGGGTGGTGGTGGTGGTGTGATGACTTGGGGGATTGGGATTGACATGTATACACTGATGTGTATAAAATGGATGACTAATAAGAACCTGCTGTATAAAAAAATAAAATAAAATTCAAAAAATAAATAAATAAAGTTCTATATTAAATACAAAACCCTTCTTCCAATATATGTCTATATAGCCCTACCTAGGTTGACTATTAAGGTTCTCAGTGCTTAAAACAAATTCCACAGCCATAAAGATAGTGAGCCAATTTGTCTTTTAAACATGAATTTGAAATCTGTAATATAGTTCTCAAATAGCAATTTGATACATCTGTAAAAATAGCTGAAGCGAAATGGACTCAAAGATGTAGGTGAATAAACTTAAGTTAGATGCAGATAGTACCTTAAAAAAGTACCAAACACCTAACTGTATGTGGTATCATGAAAAGCCATGAACATATCACTTTACAAACCCACTCTTATAACCTAAAAATAAGGTTTATAGCCTCAATTAGATGATCCTTTGGGAAAAAGAAAATGTATTTGACATTCATCTATAAGCTTTCCTTTATTCAAACAAGACATATTTACAACTGTTTTCAAGGTTATAAGAAAAGAACTTAAATGTGTAAGTAAAATGACAATCTGGGGCTACTATTTTTATTGATCGAGTCACCTTCATGTATTTCTTTTAAGATAAATTACCCCACAGAACAGTTTTTGTTCTGTACTATACCATACTGTACAGATTAGAATTCAACCAAAAACATTATTGTTCATCATAAGGAATACCAACATGCAATGAAATAATAGCATTATCAGGGAGATGCCACCAATAAGAACATAGATTTCTTTTGTAAAGCAGCAGGAAGACCGAGTAATACTTTCTCTCAAAGATTCTACATATCACAGAAAATCCAGGTTAAAACATGAGAAGAAAAACAAATAACCCTCCCTGAAATGTACTGTCTCACTGAGCCCTCAGGAAAGGAATCATCTTTCCTTTTAAACAGGAATCCGTCTTTCCTTTTAAACCATGTTTATTCTCAAATCAGAACTTTATTGTTTACAGTTAAAAATTGTTGAAAGTCTTGAAGAAGAGTTTATCCTTTAAATTACAGCAAAACTTTACATATGCAATCCCTCCAACCAAGCAAATCCATATCTAGGTGTCACACTACAGAAATACATGCTTGTGTACAAGATACAAACATGCTTGTTACAATATTATTTGTAATAGCAAAACAATGGAGACACCCTAATGGACAACAGCTTATTAAATTACAGTAGATCTATTCTGTGAAATATTATGTAGTCAGTAAAAAGCCTGGGATGAACTCACATGTGGTGACAGGGAAGAGTAGCCATGAAATAAAGCATTAGTGAATGAATAATATAAGTGACAGAGTGTGGAAAGTGTGATCCTGTTTTTAAAAAACAAAAACAAAAGGGAAAAAGGTTACAATTCACAGTTCACAGTTATTTAGAAGATTATATGCCAAAATATTAATGAGTTACCCTGAAGAACAGTGACAAAGGAAAATTTTGCTTTCTACTACATAATGTCTACACTTTTTTACTTTTTTCAAAAACAATGTGCTTTGTTTGCTTTTGTAAAAAAAATAAATGATCTGAAAATAAATAAATAAAAATATAGCTCAAAGCAGAACAAAGATAGAGTAATTTTGAAAAAGAACCTTTAAAGTTGCTATCATAAAAGATAGCAGGCAGCACATGACTACACTGTGTTAACAAGAGCACCTTTAGAAGTCAGGAGAAGTACCCAAATGTTAACAGCATGGGGTAGGACTGAATGGTTGAGGGGCTTTCTTTATTTTAAATATAATATCATACCCTACTTTCAAATAAGAAATTTTGTTTTTCTTTTACTTTCTGCTCATTTTTCAATATTTTCCAAATAAAGCAAAAGAGAAAAAGAAATACCTTTAGATATAATTTCTGAGACAGCCTGTATGGATACAGATATATAGATATAGATGTAGAGATAGATATGATACAGATATAGGTAGCCACTATAGATATAACACGCTGTCCACATACAAGACTGACTTTTCATTCCTAACATTGTTCTAAAATTGAAACTAGATTAAAGAATGTTTCTAAATACATTAAATTTTAAAATAAAAATTTGGTGAATTTTTAAATATGTGAATAAAATTAAAATTCCAGAAATCCACACACACCAATTCACTAAGGAGTGTGGCAGTATCTACCTTCTAACATGGCAGATTTTTTTTTCGCTTCTTGGAAGCAAACTACTGAGGAGTTTTTCCTGAGCTTAGGATACATAAGTTGATGAGGTAATTTTTCTATACCAGTTGTAAAAATATGTATTCAGGGCTTCCCTGGTAGCACAGTGGTTGAGAATCTGCCTGCCAGTGCAGGGGACACGGGTTCGAGCCCTGGTCTGGGAAGATCCCACATGCCGCGGAGCAACTAGGCCCGTGAGCCACAACTACTGAGCCTGCGCGTCTGGAGCCTGTGCTCCGCAACGGGAGAGGCCGCGATAGTGAGAGGCCCGCGCACCGCGATGAAGAGTGGCCCCCGCTTGCCGCAACTAGAGAAAGCCCTCGCACAGAAACGAAGACCCAACACAGCCAAAAATTAATAAATTAATTAATTTTTTAAAAAATGTATTCAAAACGAACTCTTCTTAACTTTTTCTCCCTTTGTGGAAATCTTCATAAAACCGTGGAATAGCCTTCCTGATACGTTGTATCTTCAAAAATACTTGCTTTAATTTTTTGCTCCTCCAAACTTTTTTCACTTACTGTTACATCTAGCATAACCTTTTATATGATGCTTGAATCTATATCCTTCCAGTAGTAGTAAACAAAAGCACAGTCCTTGGCACAGTACGGATACTTCAAAACATAACTGTTAAATTTACAAATAATAGAGGTCTTGGACCTCTGGTCAAAACTCCCCAGTAATAAAGAACTACTTCTTCACGGGGAAAGAAAACTCAGCCCTGTCACAGATAATGAAAAAATCAGCTACATGCAACACACAGAAAGGACAGGGATAAACAGATAAGACAGAATTCCTGCCCCTCAAGAAATTCCCAGGTTAGTATGAGAAAAGTAAACAACTGAAATCCAATATTAAAGCTCTATGACCAAGATTTGCTTAGGAGCCTAGGAGAAGGGGCCCTTAACTCAAACTGAAAGAATCAGACTGAAGTTGTCTGAGAATCCAGACATTACCTAGAAAGATGAGCAGGGCTTAGCCAGCAAGAGTATTCCCCAACAAAAAAAAACAATGTGGGCTTGAATGAAGAAACAGTGATATCAAAGAACACAGCATGTATGGAAAACTGTTGTTTGGCTTGGCTGAAGCCCTTCTGCTTCATAGGAGAGGAGACGGGAAGCAGCTCCTGGCAGGCTCTGCACACCACGCTAAGGGGCTTACCTTCGATCTCAGAACTGAAGGAAAGACCCTGTAAGGATCTTTAGGTATAAAAACCATGAAGAGGGAACAGAAGCTGAGAAGCTGGAGGCCCAAGAGGATAAATTGAAAAAAATTCTAATTCCAAAATGTTATAAACTTGCTGCCAACCTAAAGATGAAGGTGACAACGTGACACCTTTCACTTGCTCAGTTTAAAAGACTCAATCTGTCCCGTCACTGGAAAGACTTGATTTAAACCTGAATATACAGATGATAAGGTGTCAAAGTTGATTTCTGTGTTGCTAAGCGATGCTGTACTCAAGTGCTCCTTAAGAAAAAGCAGCACTTCACGCAAATACCTTTTTTAATGACAGTGGAAACCACGCTAGCTTTTATTGTGGTGTCTATTACTCCTTAAAAGCCTCATCTCAAACAGAAGAAGTAAAACATGTATTTTTAAGTATTCAGCATTTAAAAATCAAATCCTGTGAAGCTAACACACCAACTCAAAGTAAATCTCCCAGTAAAGTAGTGCATTTTCTAAGAGAGCGTAACATAACTGACCCTCTACCAAAAAAGAACAAGTGCTTTGAAGTAACTTTGAACAGAGTCTTGTTGAGAAAAGTAGCCAGCGCTAGGGTCATTATTTTTGGCCATGTCCTGGCCCTAGGTTAGTCAGGTTTGGGCTAGCCAAGCCTGGGACATAAGAAAAAAACTAATTAACTTGGCCTCATTACGAGCCAAGTCATAGCTAATTCTGATATAAAACCTTCATGAGTCTTTAAAAAAACAAAAACTGCTTTTAAAATTCCTCTAAAGAAAGTCAGGTCAGTTGCATTGTTACAGATATTCCTGGTTTTGAATTCAGAACACAGTGGCAGCCAGAGTGCAGCTTCTTCTGTTTGTGGCTGACCTCTTCTCTCTCACTTTCCTGACTGTAACCGAATCCCATCTCCACACCATCCTAACTCTTCCTCTTCATCACTTCTTCCATCCTCGACACATAATTTTCTAGTATGACCTAATCCTGACCCCAGTGTCCATCCAAAGCCACCATTTGGTCATTTCATATAGAAACCCAACCAACTTTCTACCTCGACCTAGGCCTCCTCTAGCTGTGACTTGAGCCCCAATCTGCCCTGTGTGCCTCCTTCCACTGCCCCATGGCTCTTATGGAAACAGAGTAGTTCCTGGTTCAAAGAATTGGGCTAATGAAATGGTCTAACCTGATATCAAAGGAAGACAGACTAGACAGCAGTACCCAAGATTCAGGGGGTGGGAAGGAGACAGGTATTCAAGGAGTTCTACTCTCACTTTGGAGAGTAAGAATGGAAGATTTAATAGGAAGAT
The DNA here is from genome assembly GCF_009873245.2 of Balaenoptera musculus. Lineage (NCBI taxonomy): Eukaryota > Metazoa > Chordata > Mammalia > Artiodactyla > Balaenopteridae > Balaenoptera > Balaenoptera musculus. The sequence goes on along the minus strand of NC_045785.1, from coordinate 88,594,498 downwards.
GCTTAGAAAGAATTTATGAGGGTATAGGGAAAAGTTCTTGATCCTGAAATACACAAGGAGAGAAAAAAATGACTTAGGGAATTCCCAAAAAGATTCAACGAGCTAATTCTCATTTAGGGATAGAACCCCACAATTAGGAGCTAGATCACTGGTATCATACCAAAGTACAAACTTTATAAGTAAACCTAGTGCTTTATGGCTTACATTTTGTTTTTCCAACTCTAACCCTTTTACACAGGAAACATAGATCTAGCATTATTCAGTCAACAAATAAAACATATTTTAATAAGAAAAAAAAGGAAACAAAACAAAAACCATTCAATCTTCTATCTTCAGTAACTGATATGAGTATTTCAAGATAAATTTCTGATGCCATCGTTGCCAAAAATTCTTACATATACCTTATCCTTTTTACTTAGACCCATATTAGAATTTTATTTTTGCTTAGTCAGTAGATTCAATGCCAATTGAGAGTCAATAAATGGATCAAGTGATGCAACAGTAAATACTGAAAAGCAATATAACTGAGTGTTACTGCAAAAATATGACTGTCAAATAAACAGTGCAAACTCAAACCTATGCAATGTGCTTGTTAGTTTAATAAACAAATCACAATATTGTCTATTATTATTTTAAATTCTTTTGTTCACAATATTTCAAATTTTAAGTACTGTATTTTAGGAAAGACAAGTTCTTAAATCTTCAAAAAAGATTATTAAAAAAATTTAATCCATATTTCTTGACCTAGCCCATGTATCTTAAAAAAATACTATAAATAAATTATAATTTAAAACTCAAGCGGTTATTGTTAGACATTTTTAAGCACTTTTCCATTTTCTTGAACAGGTCTTCTTCATCTTATTTTTAGTAATTTCCTGAAATAAAAACCAATGGTTGAACTATTAATTTCTATCGTTGTTCAATCCAATTGTGAAACTAACCAAATGCCATAAGCACCAAACTAAATGCTGTATAAGCTGATATCACAAGTAAAAATGAGCCACAGACTCTTGTTACACAATGTGGTTGGTGGTCCAGCAGCACAGTTATCACCTGGGAGCTTGTTGGAAAGTGCATTTCACAAAATCCCCAAGTGAATGTGACACACTTTAATATCTGAGAAGTACCGCAGATAACCGAAGGCTTATAACTAAATTACAATGCTGAAAAATATCCAACTTACTGGAAGTTGATGAAAATATCTATGATAATAAAGCAGAATGGGGCAATTTCTGATTTATGGATTTAGGAACAAAAGAGTTCAGCCACAACATTGCTTTCTTAAAGATTACTTCATTCAAAGTGGAAGCTCTACTTTGCAAATACAGAACTCCCTGCAGAATCCAGACTTAAGCTCTGAGTTCTTACTGCCTCAGGAGGATTTTAAAAAATAAAAACAATAACAACATCATATCAGTTCCCATAAGTAAAGGATCTCTGTGAGCTGAAAGTCCCCATGGGAACTGCATACCTGTCCCTCAAGGATCCCTTTCTAATGAATGAAAGCTTCAATGGATCATGATCCAGAGGTCAGCATAGTATCACACAGTGAATATTCAATAAAATAAATCATAAAAGCAGCCTGATCCCATCTGTATACTATATATATTCTACAGGCTCTCTCTGAGAAGGATGAGTCTAGACTTGGCTCAGTAATAAAAGAGGCATGTTTGTGCAGCATTTTAAGAACTTTGAGGATATTTGGTAGAAGACATATTTTGGGTGCAGAATGGTGTTTTTAGCTTAAGAATATGAACTTTAAGTAGAAGAAAAACACCTGATGGTTGTTTTGCAAACAGCTTTATTTATATCCTAGAAAAAAATTTAAATATAAAATTTCAGTCCGTAACAAAAGGGATGTCTTGATCTGCCAATACATAAATTCATCAGCTCACAAGGATGTTAATAAACATCTCTCTTACTGCTGGTGACATTAAGAGGAAGATTTCTTCAAGGTATAGAAATCAACACCTGGGTATATTTTGGTGTTCAAGGACTAGCACGATGTGACGAACCAGCTTTCCTAAAGTCACAGATTTAGAATTAACATTATCTAAAAAGCACTGACTGGATTTTTCACTTCTGAAAGAAACAACCCCTCTAACTTGTTCAGTCATTTTCGACAGATGAAAACCTATTAGAAAACTTTTGAATCCTCTTTCTTTCCTAATGAACCTGTTACTTATTCATGCTTCTACGTCATTACTGACATCACACTCTTCATTTCTCATATCATTAGTCAGTCTTCAAAGCCTGAGATGTATTTCCTTGAAATGCCCTGGTGCCCATCTCTAATTCTTCGCTCTAACTTCCGGCCCCTTTGACAAGTCCCCGTCCCCTAGATTTTTGTAGTAGTCTCCTTTTTAGCCTCTCTGACTCCAATCTCCCTCCATTCGATTCATCTTATACATTGTTGCAGCCCAATCTTCCTTAAATAACATGTCAATCATGCAACTCTACTACATCAAATACTCCAAAGTAGAAATATGATGAATAAGAGAAATCTGGGATATACATGTTCAAATTAGGATCTGTGTATCTTACTGTACATATTTACTGACTATCTACACAAATGTATACAATGTACACAGCTGTATTAGTTTCTTCTCTGAACAAAGCTGCTATCACAAATTACCACAAGCTTAGTGGCTTAGAAGAACACGTATTTACTTTCATACAGTTGTGGAGGTCAGGAGTCCATCATCAGCTTCACTGAGCTAAAGTCAAATTGTTGGCAGGGTTGGTTCGTTCTGGAGACTATGAAGGGAGAATCTGTTTCTTTGCCTTTTTCAGCCGCCAGTGGCTGCCCATACTCCTTGGTGTATGGTCCTGTCCTCCGGCTTCAATCCAATCTCTGTTTCTATCATCACATCACCTTCTTGTCTAGTTGACTCCTCCTGTGTCCCTGTGATTACACTGAACCCACCAGAATAATCCAGAATAATCTCTTCACTCCGAGATCCTTTACTTGATCATATTTGCAAACTCCCCATTTACAAGATCAAGTGGGATTTATTCCAGAGATGTAAGCCTCATTCAATATTTTTTAAAAATCAGTGTAATCCACCATATTAACAGGCTAAAGAAGAAAATCACATGATCATATCAATCAATGCAGAAAAAGCATTTGACAAAATTCAACACCTGCTCATAATAAGAACTCTCAGAAATACAGAAATAGAGGGGAACTTCCTCAACTTGATAAACCTCCAATTAATATTTCATGGTGAATGCCTGGATATTTTCCCCCACCAAGACTGGGAACAAGGGAAGGATGTCTATTTTCACCACAATTATTCAAGTTCTAGCTGGTGCACCAAGGGAAAAAAAGGAAGTAAAAGACATAGAGATTGGAAAGGAAACAAAATTCTCCCTATTTGTAGATGACATGATTGTCTATGCAGCGATCCCCAGGAAGTCACACACATTTCTTTCTCTCTCTCTTAAATTTCAGGATACAAAATAAGTATAGATAGAAAGTCAATTGTATTTCTACGTATGAGCAATTAATACATGGACACTGAAATTAAAAAAAACAGTGTCATTTATAATCACTCAAAAAAATTGAAATACTTAGGTGTAAATCTAACAAAACAGGACTTATATGATGAAAGCTAAACAATGATGATGAAAGAAATCAAAGAAGATATAAATAAATGAAAAGACATATTGTATTTATGGATTAGAAGACTCAACAACAGTAAAGATGTCAATTCTCCCAAAACTGATATAGCGATTTAACACATTTGCATCAAAATTGCAGCATGATTTTTTGTAGATGTGGACAAGATTATTCTAAAATTTATATGGAAAAGAAAAGAAACTGGCATTGCTAAGACAATTTTGTTAAAGAATGAAAAATGGGAGAAGTCATTCCTCTGTTAAGGCTGTCTATATAAGTACAGTATCAACAGAGTACAGTATTGGAGGAAGAATAGACACATACATCAATGGAACAGAATAAAGAACAAAGAAATATGCCCATCTAATTGTTGACAGAGATGTAAAAGTAATTCAATGGAGAAAAAATAACCTTTTCAACAGTGCTCTGGCACTGCTCCAGTGCCAGAGCAACTGGACATCTATAGGCAAAAAAAAAAATGAACCTTGACCTAAGTCTCACATTTTACACAAAAGTAACTCAAAAGGAGTCACAAACTTATGGGGATCTATGGCTAAGCAAAGAGATCTTAGATTTGATACTAAAAGCATGATCTAAAAAAGGAAAAAAACTGATAAATTAGACTTCATCAAAATTTAAAACTTTTGCTCTGTGAAAGATTCTATTAAGAGTATGAAAGACAAGTTACAGACTGAGAGAAAATATCTGCAAACCATTTATCAGACAAAGGACTAGTACCTAGAACATTAAAGAACTCTCAAAACTCAATAATAAGAAAACAAATCACTCAAAGAATAAACAAAAGATTTGAACAGACGCTTCACCAAAAAGTTATAGGGATGGCAAATAAGTACATGAAAAGTTGTTCATTGTTACTTACAATTACAATTTCAATGCAAACCAAACCCACAAAGATATATCATTACACACCTATCAGAATGGCTAAAAAAAAATGCTGGCAAATATGAACAGAAACTCTATCACTCAAACACTGCTGGTGAAAATGTAAAATGGTACAGCCACTCTGGAAAACACTTTGACAGTTTCTTATAAAACTAAACACGTACCATACAATCCAGCAATTGCACTTTTGGGCACTTAACCCAGAGAAATGAAAACTTATGTTTGAACAAACCTGTACATGAACATTTATAGCATCTTTATTCATAATAGCTGAAAACTGGAAACAGTTCAGCTGTCCTTCAACAGGTGAATGGTTAACAAACAGCAGTACATTCATACCTTGGAATGCTACTCAGCCACAAAAAGGAACAATTATTGCTACATGCAACACCCTGGAGGAATCTCCAGAGAATTATACTGAGTGAAAAACACCAAGCCCGAAAGGTTACATGCTCTATAATTCCATATATATAACACTCTTGAAATGACAAAATATATAAAGGAAGAACAGATTGGCAGTTGTCAGGAGTCAAGGAGGGGATGTGGGCAGGGAGGAAGTGAGAGTAGCTATAAAAAGGCAATGTGAGGGATTCTTGCAGTGATGGAAATGTTATATCTTAACTGTATCAATGTCAATATCCTGATTGTGATATTATGCTATAGTTTTGCTAGATGGTAGCATTAGGAGAAAGTGGGTAGAGGGTACACAAGAGTTCTTTCTGTCATTTCTTACAACGGCACATTAATCTACAATTATTCCAAAGTAAAAATTTTAATTAAAAAAGTGTGTGTGTGTGTGTGTGTGTATTATAGTTGGATCACTTCACTCCTCTGCTCAAAACCCTCTGCTGACTTTTCATCTCATGCAAAGAAAAGCCAAACTCCTACAAAGGCCTAGAAGGATGCCTGATCTGACCTTTTTCCTCTTGGCCTCATCTCCCTTGCTCTCCCCTTCAGCCATGGTGGCCTCAGGCACATTCCCACTCAGAGCCTCAGCAGTTGTTCCCTCAGAGGAAGACCCTCTTCTCCAAAACACCCATGATTTATTCTATCAGTTCTTCAAGATCTGTGCTCAAAAGTCTTCAGTGAGCCCCACCACTACCACGCTATTGAAAACTGCCTTCTCTTCCTTCCCCTATTCTTCTGTGCTTCATTTTTCTGCATCACACCAATCATGGTCAGAGAAACTATATAATTTATGCATTTGTTTATTAACCACACAACCAATCAACCCCCCCCACCTTCTTCTTCTTCTTCCTCCCCTCCCCCTTCCCCCTCTCCTCCTCCTCTTTCTTTTTCTTCCATCTCTATAGGTCAGAAGTTACTCTTTCACTGCAGCTTCCCAGGTGCAAAGAACACTGCCTACCAGTGGCTTTCAACAAATAGTTGTGGAAGGAAGGAAGGAAGGAAATGAGGGAGAAAAGGAGGCATCCCTGCAATCTGGGACAAAAATGATATGGACAGTTATATTAAAGGCCACTGAAAAACACTTAAAACCAACAGAAAATTGTAACAGTAAGGTTCAAGATGGAAAATTATTTTAAAGTTTTATCATTAGGAGCTTGTTAAAAGAAAGTAGAACCATAAATGAACCCTTTCCCTCTCTTCTTACGGTTTATATGTAATAGAGGAAGTAAACTTTTATCAGCTAATAAGAGCAACATGAGAAAGGTAAGAGAAAAAATCATTATTGGCATAAAATGTAGTTTGGAAGAAGGCTTGAGGTCATGTTTGGAATGGTTAGAGAAAGGCATGTTAAATAATCTTTCCCAGCAGGATGGTTAGAAAAAGTCAGGGAAGGACCTGAACAGAAGTGCTTGACCACCAGAGCCCCCCAGGCTCCCTGTGACCCAGCACCTCCTCCAGCAGACCACAGCACCACTCTGCAGAGGAGCGGAGACTACCTGGGTACCTCATGCTCCCCTGCTACCCACCTAAGCAAGTGGTCCCTCATCCCCTTGGTTACCATACCCCAGAAGCTGCTGGGTAGAAAGGCATCAGAGGGCTCGTACCCTCTGGCCTCTACTGATGACCCACCTGGCTCTAAAAGCTTTTCAGAACAAAACCCATCATGGTTCACATCCTGGTCTACCTTTGTCACACCAGACGATCAACCCTTCCAGGTAATCCAACATCAACCAGGTCCTTATTTCCAAATGACTCTCTCATCCCCTAATTTCCCATCCCACCCCCTCAAATCCAGTATTATCTTATACATAGATTCTTTGTAGAAAATAGAAAAGGAAATGCTTCACAACTTGTTTTATGAAGCCAGCATAACCCTGATACCAAAACTTAACCAAAGTATTACAAGAAAAGAAAATTACACACCAATGTCCTTCATGAATACAGACACAGAAATCCTTAACAAATATTAGCATATCGAATCCAGCCATATGAAAAAATAATAGCACATCATGCACATCATAGCTCCACGTTCAAAAATCAGTGTAATTCACATTAGAAGATTATGATTATCTTGATAAATGTAGAAAAAAACTGACAAAATTCAATACCCATTACTAATAAAAATTCTCAAACTAAAAAAGAGAAGGTAATTTCCTCATTCAGATAAAGGTCATCTATGAAAACCCCACAGCTAACATCATACTTAACGATGAAAGACTGAATGCCTTCCCCCTAAGACTGAGAACAAGACAAGGATGTCCATTTTCACCACTTCTAACTAACACTGTAATGGAAATCTTAGCAACGAGAAAAAAGGAAAAAGAAAAATTACTGGAACAAATGAATGAAAATAGTAAGGTTGCAGTATAAGAAGTTAATTTTTAAAAATCAGTTTCAGCAAAATTTTAAATTTTGCTCATTAAAAAACATACAGCACATACATCTGACAAAGAACTCATATCTAAAATATATATACAAATATTGAATCATTATGTTGTACACCTGAAACTAATATAATGTTATATGTCAATCATGCCTCAATTTAAAAAAAAAAATCTCACTGAAAAGCAAAAGTGCTCTTGTAAAGCTGCCAGATACAACCTTAACTGCTTTTCCTAATATTAAATAATTTGTAGAATGACAGTATCAGCTCTGTACATAGTACTGTGAAAAATAATGGTTTTATATTAACTTCAACAAATATTTTTAATTAAAAAATAAAATAAAGAACTACCACAAATCAACAATTTAAAAAAAAATTTTTACTGGGCAAAGACTTGGGCCAAACACCTCACAAAGGAGATACATATATAAAAGGTGTTCAAGATCATGAGTCATCAGGAAAATACAAATTAAGATATTATTTCACACCAACCAGAATGGCTTTCCGCCACCAGTCATCCCCCTCCTCTGCTGCTGGTCTCTACTGTCATGTCCCTGTCAGAAATCATCTTGTATATAAACTTATACCCTTGTTTACTGTGTGCTCCTTCCACGAGAAATACTGACACCCTGGGAGGAAAGGACCTCGTCTGTTGCATTCACTGTTGCATCCCCGGGATCAGGAGCATTGCCTGGCAGAGAGTGTGCACCTAACATACATCTGTTGAAAGAATGAATGTCACTAACACAGTAAAGTATGTCTTCTGCCATGAGGTCCATCAAGACATTGTCTCTTTTTTTTTTTAGTGAGTTGGGGTTTTTTTAATCTTTATTGAAGTATAATTGCTTCACAATACTGTGTTAGTTTCTGTTGTACAACAAATCAGCCATATGCATACATATGTCCCCATATCCCCTCCCTCTTGAGCCTCCCTCCCACCCTCCTTATCCCACCCCTCTAGGTCATCGCAAAGCATGAAAAGACAGCCCTCAGAATGGGACAAAATATTTGTAGAAGACATAGTCTTGAAAAAGGAAAATAGGAGAGAAGGAGAAACAAAAGAAGTGTACACAGTCAAGTAAAGCAAAATACTACCTCTGGTGCCACTTGGAGGCATAAAGTAAATTAGGCCATAGACCGATACCTAGAAGGAGGCAATCAAAAAAGCCTGTGAAAGCCCATGAGTAATGCAGACATTTCTCCATAGAAATGGCTCTATAGGAAATACTTCAAAATATAGAAGGTATAGTGCCTCAGATCGAGAACCTGCCTTCAGGAAGGTTCTGACCTAAATATTAGCAATAACTGATTTTAATATCTCGTTATATAAGGAAGTCATTCCTGCACCTCTGATTCACAGATAGTAGAAAACTACAGTATTGACTCACACCTAAGTAAATAAACTAAGTTTTGCTGCTTAAGTATCTATAAATGAAAAACTCTTCAACTTAGAATGCCTTTGCCTTATAACCCTAATTTCTTCTGTTATTATTCTGAGACATGGCAGAGAGAGAAGGCAGAGCAGGGTGTAGGAAGGAGGAGTATGCAGGCATGAAGTGGGAGGGTTGTGGCATCTGGTGGCCTGAGACATCCAGGTGACTTTGACCAGTGGTGTTCTCAGGAAAATCTCACCTTGTGAACCGTACCTAGCAGAGAGCCAGGGGCAAGTGAGTATTCGGTAGGTACCTAATGAATGAACGTTCTTCCAAACAATGATTTTAAGAGATGGCTTAAAGATCCAGGTTTAGGAATGTTTTTTGTTTTCTAACCCTAAGGCCATTTATTCATTCAACTTTAGTAAGTAATTAGTACAACAAGCCCCTGGCAGATACACAGCACAAAGTCCCATGCTGTAGGCACACATAATGCAAAATAATGGAAACCACTGGCAGAGAATCTGACAAGAAGAAAGCTCTAAAATAATATAATTATTTTATTTGTATCTCACAGGCCAAAAACCTAGGAACTTCTCTTCTTAATGATCCTGTTCTTGGGTATTTTTTCCTTGTGTATTCATTACACTTCCACTTCATTCTTTTAAGCTAAGGTGTAACTGCACATGTTTCAGCATGTCTTTTCCTATCACTTATTCCCTCTGGGATTGGCAACTAAAGTAACTGCTCGGTAGGCTCAAATCCTTTTATCCATTTCAGATGCTTAAAGCTTGCTTACAGCATCTTTCTATGAAATTCATGATCATTTGTTTCTCATCGACATAAAATGATTTAAATGGGAAAGGAATTATCTGGAAAAGAATGCTATTCCATATAGATCCACACCAGAATAAAAAGAAAAAAATGAAATTTCAGTATAAGACATCACTAATTGATTTTAGAGCTGGACCTAAATCAGCCAGTGCTAATTTCATCTCTTCGTTTTCTTAATGGGTAAATTAATGGTAATTTCTGAAATTTTAAGGGGAAATCAGAAAGGGTTGTACTCTTACAGGTTAAACCTCTCCACCTTGCGGGCTGGGGTTTGAAAAATAGTTAATGAATGAGTATGTGAACAGATGAAAGAAGGAATTTATAAGTATTCTTCTAAATAATGGTCATAAAACTAGTTAGTGGTATAGCCAGGACTACCCAGTTTTCTTTATTTCTTCCTTGGTAACTCATAAGTTGCAGCTACATGAACAGCTTAGTTAGTTGTCAGAGGAGCGGCAATGTCATCGAAATCCCGGACTGACCTCTGTAGTGTGTTTTTTCTCATTCTGCTTTTAGATGTGCAAACAAAAAAAAAAGAATGAAAAGTGCCAAGTGGGCTGACATAAGAAAATTGCACTGTAGCCAGATCACACATAGAAAATGACAGAAAAAATGTAGGCAGAGATGGCTCTGTGATTTTCTTCTCACTCTCACCTGATCTAAGAAATACAAAAGGTACAAAGTTAGAATGCATTAGCTGTCAAATCAACAACGTTCCATTAGAGGTACAGCCTTCTCTAACAATGCAGCCATTTCACAACCACGGTCTTGACATAGTCCACAACCAGGGAACAAGCAGCAGAAATAATCAGGAACAAGAACATCATGTGATAATGCAGACACTATACTTACTCTTCCAGGAAGTGCTGCTGGGGTCCTATAATAGAGCCGGGCCGGCATATTCTGATCCAAGCAATTATTTCTGCGTGTGTAAACCTGTAGTGTTTCATGACATAACAGGCTATCAAGGTCCCTGTTCTTCCAAGACCAGCTGTAAGAGAGGGAAACACAACAAGAAATACAAAATACAGCAAATGCACCCACAAAAACACTGAAATTAAACCCTGTCCAGAAGTTGCTATGGTTTCAAATATAATACAAGATTTTTAAACCCAGGCAATAATGTCATGCTTTTCATGATTGGGGGGGAGGGGTTGAAAGATAATTCTAACTCAAGAAATTTTTTAAAAATAGATCATATGATCAAAATAAACATATGTAAAAATATATATAAAAACCAGAGCAAGGATCTTGAAAATTATGGAGAGTTCAACCCCTGAGGGCCTTTGAGAATGACTGTCATTGTGAACATTGTTAAGGCAATACTGGTTCCAGACAAGCACTTACAAAATATCAGCTGTCAGGGACTTCCCTGGCGGTCCAGTGGTTAAGACTCCACGCTCCCAATGCAGGGGGGCCCGGGTTCGATCCCTGGTTGGGGAACTAAGATCCCACATTTCACCACAACTAAGCCCACGTACTGCAACTAGAGAAGCCCGTGCGCCACACCAAAAAGCCAGTTCAGCCAAAAGTAAATAAATAATTTTTTTTAAATATATAAACTAACTTAAAAAAAAAAATCAGCTGTCAGGTGTCCCCATGCTCCCCATCCTTAGCTCCAGCCCAGGCTGAGATGAACCTTCAGTTAACAGTTTGTGGACTTCCCTGGTGGCACAGTGGTTAAGAATCCACCTGCCAATGCAGGGGACATGGGTTCAAGCCCTGGCCCGGGAAGATCCCACATGCCGCAGAGCAACTAAGCCTGTGCACTACAACTACTGAGCCCACATGCCACAACTACTGAAGCCCATGCACCTAGAGCCTGTGCTCTCCAACAAGGGAAGCCACTGCAACAAGAAGCCTGCGCACTGCAACAAAGAGTATCCCCCGCTCGCTGCAACTAGATAAAGCCCACCCACAGCAAGACCCAACGCAACTAAAAAATAATTAATTAATTAATTTAAAAAAAACACTTTGTGTGTGTGACTCTGAGTCAGTAGTGTAACTGATTATATTATCATGGTCATTTTTTTAAGCCTATTTAAATGGTGAGGTTTTTTTTAACTTATCGTAGAATAAGGAATTATAGAATCAAAGTAAGAAGACACCATAAGCATCATCAGGCCCCATTAGCTGCCTAACTCATGACTGCTTCAATACTATCTCCACCAGGTGGTCCTAACCTCTATGTAACTCCTTCAGAGACCAGGATTTCATTATTTCCTCAGCCAATAGGTATTGATGGAGCAGCTACTACCTGCCAGGTACTGTGCTAGAAGCTGGGGATAAGGCGATGAATAAAACAGACATGGTCCTGGCCCTTATGAGAGCACACAATCCACTAAGAACCAAGCCAACGGAAGTGCTCAAGTTTCCTTTCCTGAGGCTCTTACATTTTTTGGAAACTTTTGTGTCAACATATTTCTTATGTTGAACCCAATTTCTGTTATGTAGGAGAAATTAATATAATTAGAAATGATTTTCAAGGACGTATTGGTTACTATCATGATCAAAATGTTCTTCAAAGTGTTTTTACAAATTGTGATTTTTTTTTTCTCTCTCCAGAGAAACAAAAGTGATAGGATGAAGATGGCGGTGTGGGAAGACGAGGAGTTAGCGTCTCCCCACAATTAGGGTGCCTGCCGGCCACCAGTGAGGGACTCTGACACCCAAGGAGATGGGAGGAACCCCCAAGTGAACCAGTAGGACGTGGGGGGACTGAGGGGGGAGCAGAAGTGGAGGCCAGACAGGACCGGTGCCCCTGAGGCCAGGGAGATCAGGAGAGGCAGGCAGGAGGGACTCTCTAGGAAGAGCGGGAGAGAAGTGGAGGGTGATCGCCTGGCCCTCCGGGGAGCTTGCTGAGTTCCCAAGCCAGTACCCCCTCTCCAAAGTCCCATCAAGGCCACGTGGGTCCTGGGGCCATAAGAGGGAAGCCGGGGAGATCAGGAGAGACAGGCGGGAGGAGGCATCTGGGAGGAGTGGGAGAGGTGCGGAGGGCAATTGCCCCGCCCACTCGGGCCTGGGGAGCCTGCTGAGCTCCTAGGCCGGTTCCCTGCACTCCAAGGCTGCCCCCCCCCGGGGGCATAGGAGGGAGGCCAGGCAGATCAGGAGAGGCAGGCAGGAGGAGCCCTCCCAGACCGGAGGAGCAGGAGAGGAGAGGAGGGCGTTTACCCCACCCACTCAAGCCCAGGAAGCCTGCTGGGCTCCTAGGTGAGGTCCCCTGCCCTCTGAGACCAGGGATGGGGGCACACCTGGGCCCCTTCTGTTCCTTGAGCCTAAGCCCCACCCACCACAGCCCCCAGGACATGTTCCAGCCCTGTGGGTCCTCAGCATTGGCTGCACCCACCGCCCAAACCTTGCCCTTTCTTAGGCCCCGCCCTCCACAGCCAAGGCCTTTTCCCCCTTTATTTTTTTTTCTTTTCCCTCCTCCTCTTTTTTACTATTGTGGTACTGATGTACCTTAGGCTTATTGATTCATCTATATTTTTATTTTTATATTCTTTCTAACATATCTGTCAGTTTCCTAATCTAATTTTATTTTTTACTTTGTTATTGTTCTCTTTTTTTTTTTTTTTCCCCATCCCATGCAATTTGCAGGATCTTGGTTCCTGAGCCGGGGGTCAGCCCAAAGCTCCTGTGGTGGGAGCTCCGAGTCCGAACCATTGGACAAACAGAGAACCTCAGACCTCAGGGAATATTCATCGGAATGAGGTCTCACAAAGTTCCTCATCTCAGCACCAAGACCTGGCTCTACACAATAGCCTACAAACTCCAGTGTTGGAAGCTTCAGGCCAAACAACCAGTAAGACAGGAACACTATCCCACTCATAACAAAAAAAAAAGAGACAGAAAAAAGGATATCACAGATGAAGGAGCAAGGTAAAAACCTACAAGACCAAATAAATGAAGAGGAAATAGGCAATCTACCTGAAAAAGAATTCAGAGCAATGATAGTAAAGATGATCCAGAATCTTGGAAATAGAATGGAGGCACGGATTGAGAAAATACAAAAAATGTTTAACAAGATCTGGAAGAACTAAAGAACAAACAAACAGAGATGAACAACACAATAACTGAAATGAAAAATACACTAGAAGGAATCAATAACAGAATAACTGAGGCAGAAGAACGAATAAGTGAGCTGGAAGACATAATGATGGAAATAACTGCAAGGAGCAGAATAAAGAAAAAAGAATGAAAAGAATTGAGGACAATATCAGAGACCTCTGGAGCAACACTAAACACGCAAACATTCGAATTAGAGGGGTTCCAGAAGAAGAAGAGAAAAAGAAAGGGTCTGAGAAAATATTTGAAGAGATTATAGTCAAAAACTTCCCTAACATGGGAAAGGAAATAGTCACCCAAGTCCAGGAAGCACAGAGAGTCCCATACAGGATAAACGCTAGGAAAAACACACCAAGACACATACTAATCAAACTAACAAAAATTAAATTCAAAGAAAAAATATTAAAAGCAGCAAGGGAAAAACAAAAAATAACACACAAAGGAATCCCCATAAGGTTATCAACTGATTTTTCAGAGGAAACTCTGCAGGCCAGAAGGCAGTGGCAGAATATACTTAAGGAGAATGAGGAGAGGAGCTTCAAGATGGCAGAAGAGTAAGACGTGGAGATCACCTTCCTCCCCACAAATACATCAGAAATACATCTATATGTGGAACAACTCCTACAGAATACCTACTGAATGCTGGCAGAAGAACTCAGACCTCCCAAAAGGCAAGAAACACCTCATGTAACTGGGTAGGGCAAAAGAAAAAAGAAAAAACAGACACAAAAGAATAGGGATGGGACCTGCACCAGTGGGAGGGAGCTGTGAAGGAGGAAAGGTTTCCACACACTAGGAAGCCCCTTCACAGGCAGAGACTGCGGGTGGCGGAGGGGGGAAGCTTCGGAGCCACGGAGGAGAGCGCAGCCACAGGGGTGTGGAGGGCAAAGCAGAGAGATTCCCGCACAGAGGATTGGTGCCGAGCAGCACTCACCAGCCTGAGAGGCTTGTCTGCTCACCTGCCGGGACGGGTGGGGTCTGGGAGCTGAGGCTCGGGTTTCAGAGGTAGGATCCCAGGAAGTGGACTGGGGTTGTCTGCGTGAACACAGCCTGAAGGGAGCTAGTGCGCCACAGCTAGCCGGGAGGGAGTGCGGGAAAAAGTCTGGAGCTGCCGAAGAGGCAAGAGACTTTTTCTTGCCTCTTTGTTTCCTGGTGCGCAAGGAGAAGGGATTAAGAGCGCCGCTTAAAGGAGCTCCAGAGACGGGCGTGAGCCACGGCTATCAGCACGGACCGCAGAGATGGGCATGAGACGCTAAGGCTGCGGCTGCAGCCACCAAGAAGCCTGTGTGCTAACACAGGTCACTATCCACACCTCCCCTCCCGGGAGCCTGTGCAGCCCGTCACTGCCAGGGTGCTGTGATCCAGGGACAACTTCCCCGGGATAACATACGGCACACCTCAGGCTGGTGCAACATCACACCGGCCTCTGCCGCTTCAGGCTCCCTCCGCATCTGTACCCCTCCCTCCCCCCGGCCTGAGTGAGCCAGAGCCCCCGAATCAGCTGCTCCTTTAACCCCGTCCTGTGTGAGCGAAGAACGGACGCCCTCAGGCAACCTACATGCAGAGGCGGGTCCATATCCAAAGCTGAACCCCAGGAGCTGTGCGAACAAAGAAGAGAAAGGGAAATTTCTCCCAGCAGCCTCAGGAGCAGTGGATTAAATCTCCACATTCAACTTGATGTACCCTGCATCTGTGGAATACCTGAATAGACAACGGAATCATCCCAAATTGAGGAGGTGGACATAGGAGCAAAGATATATATTTTTTTTTCTCTTTTTCTCTTTTTGTGAGTGTGTATGTATATGCTTCTGTCTGTGATATTGTCTGCATAGCTTTGTTTTTACCATTTGTCCTGGGTTCTGTCTGTCCGTTTTTTTTGTTTGCTGTTTGTTTTTAGTATAGTTTTTAGCACTTGTTATCATTGGTGGATTAGTTTTTTGGTTTGGTTGCTCTCTTCTTTCTTTTTCTATGTTTTTATTACTTAAAAAAATTTTTTTAATAATTATTTTTTGTTTTAATTATTTTATTTTACTTTATTTTATTTTATCTTCTTCTTTCTTTCTTTCTTATTTTTCCCCCTTTTATTCTGAGCCGTGTGGATGACAGGCTACTGGTGCTCCAGCCAGACGTCAGGGCTGTGCCTCTGAGGTGGGAGAGCCAAGTTCAGGACACTGGTCCACAGGAGACCTCCCAGCTCCACATAATATCAAACAGCAAAAATCTCCCAGAGATCTCCTTCTCAACACCGAGACCAAGCTCCACTCAACGACCAACAAGCTACAGTGCTGGACACCCTATGCCAAACAACTAGCAACACAGGAACACAACCCCACCCATTAGCAGAGAGGCTGCTTAAAATCATAATGAAGTCACAGACACCCCAAAAACACACCACCAGACGTGGACCTGTCCACCAGAGAGACAAGATCCAGCCTCATCCACCAGAACACAGGCACTAGTCCCCTCCACCAGGAAGCCTACACAACCCACTGAACCAACCTTAGCCACTGGGGACAGACACCAAAAACAACGAGAATTATGAACCTGCAGCCTGCGAAAAGGAGACCCCAAACACAGTAAGTTAAGCAAACTGAGAAGACAGAGAAACACACATCAGATGAAGGAGCAAGGTAAAAACCCATCAGACCTAACAAATGAAGAGGAAATAGGTAGTCTACCTGAAAAAGAATTCAGAATAATGATAGTACAGATGATCCAAATCTTGGAAATAGAATAGAGAAAATAAAAGAAACGTTTAACAAGGACCTAGAAGAACTAAAGACCAAACAAACAGTGATGAACAACACAATAAATGAAATTTAAAATTCTCCACAAGGGATCAATAGCAGAATAACTGAGGCAGAAGAACGGATAAGTGACCTGGAAGATAAAATAGTGGAAATAACTACTGCAGAGCAGAATAAAGAAAAAAGAATGAAAAGAATTGAGGACAGTCTCAGAGATCTCTGGGACAACATTAAACGCACCAACATTCGAATTATATGGGTCCGAGAAGAAGAAGAGAAAAAGAAAGGGACTGAGAAAATATTTGAAGAGATTATAGTTGAAAATTTCCCTAATATGGGAAAGGAAATAGTTAATCAAGTGCAGGAAGCATAGCGAGTCCCACGCAGGATAAATCCAAGGAGAAACATGCCAAGACACATATTAATGAAACTATCAAAAATTAAATACAAAGAAAAATTATTAAAAGCAGCAAGGGAAAAACAACAAATAACACACAAGGGAATCCCCATAAGGTTAACAGCTGATCTTTCAGCAGAAACTCTGCAAGCCAGAAGGGAGTGGTAGGACATATTTAAAGTGATGAAGGAGAAAAATGTACAACCAAGGTTACTCTACCCAGCAAGGATCTCATTCAGATTTGACGGAGAAATTAAAACCTTTACAGACAAGCAAAAATTAAGAGAATTCAGCACCACCAAACCAGCTTTACAACAAATGCTAAAGGAACTTCTCTAGGCAGGAAACACAAGAGAAGGAAAAGACCTACAATAACAGATACAAAACAATTAAGAAAATTGTAATAGGAATGTACATATCGATAATTACCTTAAATGTAAATGGATTAAATGCTCCAACCAGAAGACATGCACTGGATGAATGGATACAAAAACAAGACCCATATATATGCTGTCTACAAGAGACCCATTTCAGACCTAGGGACACATACAGACTGAATATGAGGGGCTAGAAAAAGATATTCCATGCAAATGGAAATCAAAAGAAAGCTGGAGTACCAATTCTCATATCAGACAAAATAGACTTTAAAACAAAGACTATTACAAGAGACAAAGCAGGACATTAAATAATGATCAAGGGATCAATCCAAGAAGATATAACAATTGTAAATATTTATGCACCCAACATAGGAGCACCTCAATACATAAGGCATATACTAACAGCCATAAAAGAGAAAATCGACAGTAACACAATCATAGTAGGGGACTTTAACACCCACTTTCACCAATGGACAGATCATCCAAAATGAAAATAAATAAGGAAACACAAGCTTTAAATGATACATT
Source organism: Balaenoptera musculus (assembly GCF_009873245.2). Classification (NCBI taxonomy): domain Eukaryota; kingdom Metazoa; phylum Chordata; class Mammalia; order Artiodactyla; family Balaenopteridae; genus Balaenoptera; species Balaenoptera musculus. The sequence goes on along the minus strand of NC_045785.1, from coordinate 88,576,861 downwards.
AAACAAGATGGACTTAATTGATATTTATAGGACATTCCATCCAAAAACAACAGACTACACTTGCTTCTCAAGTGCTCATGGAACATTCTCCAGGATAGAGCATATCCTGGGTCACAAATCAAGCCTTGGTAAATTTAAGACAATTGAAATCGTATCAAGTATCTTTTCCGACCACACCCTATGAGACTAGATATCAATTACAGGAAAAATTCTATAAAAAATACAAACACATGGAGGCTAAACAATACATTACTTAATAACCAACAGATCACTGAAGAAATCAAAGAGGAAATCAAAAAATACCTAGAAACAAATGACAATGAAAAAACGACGACCCAAAACCTTTGGGATGCAGCAAAAGCAGTTCTAAGAGGGAAGTTTATAGCAATACAATCCTACCTTAAGAAACAAGAAACATCTCAAATAAACAACCTAACCTTACACCTAAAGCAATTAGAGAAAGAAGAACAAAAACAACCCAAAGTTAGCAGAAGGAAAGAAATCATAAAGATAAAATCAGAAATAAATGAAAAAGAAATGAAGGAAACGATAGCAAAGATCAATAAAACTAAAAGCCGGTTCTTTGAGAAGATAAACAAAATTGAAAAACCATTAGCCAGACTCATCAAGAAAACAAGGAAGACTCAAATCAATAGAATTAGAAATAAAAAAGGAGAAGTAACAACTGACATTGCAGAAATAAAAAGGATCATGAGAGATTACTACAAGCAACTATATGCCAATAAAATGGACAACCTGGAAGAAATGAAAAAATTCTTAGAAATGCACAACCTTCCGAGATTGAACCAGGAAGAAATAGAAAATATGAACAGACCAATCACAAGCACTGAAATTCAAACTGTGATTAAAAATCTTCCAACAAACAAAAGCCCAGGACCAGGTGGCTTCACAGATGAATTCTATCAAACATTAAGAGAAGAGCTAACACCTATCCTTCTCAAACTATTCCAAAATATTGCAGAGGGAGGAACACTCCCAAACTCATTCTATGAGGCCACCATCACTCTGATACCAAAACCAGAAAAAGATGTCACAAAGAAAGAAAACTACAGGCCAATATCATTCATGAACATAGATGCAAAAATCCTCAACAAAATACTAGCAAACAGAATCCAACAGCACATTAAAAGGATCATACACCATGATCAAGTGGGGTTTATCCCAGGAATGCAAGGATTCTTCAATATACGCAAATCAATCAACGTGATACACCATATTAACAAATTGAAGGAGAATGACCATATGATCATCTCAATAGATGCAGAGAAAGCTTTTGACACAATTCAACACTCATTTATGATAAATACCCTCCAGAAAATAGGCATAGAGGGAACTTTCCTCAACATAATAAAGGCCATATATGACAAACCCACAGCCAACATCGTCCTCAATGGTGAAACACTGAAAGCATTTCCAGTAAGATCAGGAACAAGACAAGGTTGCCCACTCTCACCACTATTATTCAACATAGTTTTGGAAGTTTTCGCGACAGCAATCAGAGAAGAAAAAGAAATAAAAGGAATCCAACTCGGAAAAGAAGAAGTAAAGCTGTCACTCTTTGAAGATGACATGATACTATACATAGAGAATCCTAAAGGTGCTACGAGAAAACTACTAGAGCTAATCAATGAATTTGGTAAAGTAGCAGGATATAAAATTAATGCACAGAAATCTCTTGCATTCCTATACACTAATGATGAAAAATCTGAAAGTGAAATTAAGAAAACACTGCCATTTACCATTGCAACAAAAAAAATAAAATATCGAGGAATAAACCTACCTAAGGAAACAAAAGACCTGTATGCAGAAAACTATAAGACACTGATGAAAGAAATTAAAGATGATACAAATAGATGGACAGATATACCATGTTCTTGGAATGGAAGAATCAACAATGTGAAAATGACTATACTACTCAAAGCAATCTACCGATTCAATGTAATCCCTATCAAACTACCAATGGCATTTTTCACAGAACTAGAACAAAAAACTTCACATTTTGTATGGAAACATAAAAGACCCCGAATAGCCAAAGCAATCTTGAGAAACAAAAACGGAGTTGGAGGAATCAGGCTCCCTGACTTCAGACTATACTACAAAGCTACAGTAATCAAGACAGTACGGTACTGGCACAAAAACAGAAATATAGGTCAATGGAACAGGATAGAAAGCCCAGAGATAAGCCCACGCACATATGGTCAACTTATCTTTGATAAAGGAGGCAAGAATATACAGTGGAGAAAAGACAGCCTCTTCAATAAGTGGTGCTGGGAAAACTAGACAGCTACATGTAAAAGAATGAAATTAGAACACTCCCTAACACCATACACAAAAATAAAGTCAAAATGGATTAAAGACCTAAATGTAAGGCCAGACACTATCAAACTCTTAGAGGAAAACATACGCAGAACGCTCTATGACATAAATCACAGCAAGATACTTTTTCACCCACCTCCTAGAGAAATGGAAATAAAAACAAAAATAAACAAATGGGACCTAATGAAACTTAAAACTTTTGCACAGCAAAGGAAACCATAAACAAGACAAAAAGACAACCCTCAGAATGGGTAAAAATGTTTGCAAATAAAGCAACTGACAAAAGATTTATCTCCAAAATTTACAAGCAGCTCATGCAGCTCAATATCAAAAAAACAAACAACCCAATCCAAAAATGGGCAGAAGACCTAAATAGACATTTCTCCAAAGAAGATATACAGATTGCCAACAAACACATGAAAGAACGCTCAACATCATTAATCATTAGAGAAATGCAAATCAAAACTACAATGAGATATCATCTCACACCAGTCAGAATGGCCATCATCAAAAAGTCTGCAAACAATAAATGCTGGAGAGGGTGTGGAGAAAAGGGAACCCTCTTGCACTGTTGGTGGGAATGTAAATTGATACAGCCACTATGGCGAACAGTATGGACGTTCCTTAAAAAACTAAAAATAGAACTCCCATACGACCCAGCAATCCCACTACTGGGCATATACACTGAGAAAACCATAATTCAAAAACAGTCATGTACCAAAATGTTCACTGCAGCTCTCTTTACAATAGCCAGGACATGGAAGCAAGCTAAGTGTCCATCAACAGATGAATGGATAAAGAAGATGTGGCACATATATACAATGGAATATTACTCAGCCATAAAAAGAAACAAAATTGAGTTATTTGTAGTGAGGTGGATGGACCTAGAGTCTGTCATACAGAGTGAAGTAAGTCAGAAAGAGAAAAACAAATACTGTATGCTAACACACATATATGGAATATTAAAAAAAAAAAGTTCTGAAGAACCTAGGCGCAAGATGGGAATAAAGACACAGACCTACTAGAGAATGGATTTGAGGATACAGGGAAGGGGAAGGGTAAGCTGGGACAAAGTGAGAGAATGGCATGGACGTATATACACTACCAAACGTAAAATAGATAGCTAGTGGGAAGCAGCTGCATAGCACAGAGAGATCAGCTTGGTGCTTTGTGACAACCTAGAGGGGTGGGATAGGGAGGGTGGGAGGGAGGGAGACGCAAGAGGGAAGAGATATGGGAACATATGTATATGTATAACTGATTCACTTTGTTAAAAAGCAGAAACTAGGGGCTTCCCTGGTGGCACAGTGGTTGAGAATTTGCCTGCCAATGCAGGGGACACGGGTTCGAGCTCTGGTCTGGGAAGATCCCACATGCCGCGGAGCAACTAGGCCCGTAAGCCACAATTACTGAGCCTGCGCGTCTGGAGCCTGTGCTCTGCAACAAGAGAGGCAGCAATAGTGAGAGGCCCGTGCACTGCGATGAAGAGTGGCCCCCACTTGCCACAACTAGAGAAAGCCCACGCACAGAAACGAAGACCCAACACAGCCATAAATAAATAAATAAAATTTTTTAAAAAAGCAGAAACTCAGGATTAACCAAGATGGCGGAGTAGAAGGACGTGCTCTCACTCCCTCTTGTGAGCGCACCAGAATCACAACTGTCTGCTGGACAATCATTGACAGGAAGACCCTGGACTTCACCAAGGAGGATACCCCACGTCCAAGGACAGAGGAGAAGCCACAGTGAGACGGTAGGAGGGGCGCAATCACAGTAAAATCTAATCCCATAACTCCTGGGTGGGTGACTCACAGACTGGCGAACACTTATACCAGAGAAGTCCACCCACTGGAGTGAAGGTTCTGAGCCCCACGTCAGGCTTCCCAACCTGGGGGTCCGGCAACGGGAGGAGGAATTCCTAGAGAATCAGACTTTGAAGCCTAGTGGGAATTGATTGCAGGACTTCAACAGGACTGGGGGAAACAGAGACCCCACTCTTGGAGGGCACACACAAAGTACTGTGTGCATTGGGACCCAGGGGAAGGAGCAGTGACCCTGGGGGAGACTGAACCAGACCTACCTGCTGGTGTTGGGGGGTCTCCTGCAGAGGCGGGGGGTGGCTCTGTTTCACTGTGGGGACAAGGACTCTGGCAGTGGAGGTTCTGGGAAGTTCTCCTTGGCGTGAGCCCTCCCAGAGTCTGCCATTAACCCCACCAAAGAGCCCAGGTAGGCTACAGTGTTGGGTTGCCTCAGGCCAAAAAACCAACAGGGAGCTTCCACCCATCAACAGTCAAGTGGATTAAAGTTTTACTGAGCTCTGACCGCCACAGCAACAGTCAGCTCTACCCACCACCAGAGCCTCCCATCAAGCCTCTTAGATAGCCTCAACCACCAGAGGGCAGACAGCAGAAGCAAGAAAAACTACAATCCTGCAGCCTGTGGACCAAAAACCACAGTTACAGAAAGATAGACAAGATGAAAAGGCAGAGGGCTATGTACCAGATGAAGGAACAAGAAAAAACCCCAGAAAAACAACTAAATGAAGTGGAGATAGGCAACCTTCCAGAAAAAGAATTCAGAATAATGATAGTGAAGATGATCCAGGACCTCGGAATAAGAATGGAGGCAAAGATTGAGAAGATGCAAGAAATGATTAACAAAGACCTAGAAGAATTAAAGAACAAACAAACAGAGATGACCAATACAATAACTGAAATGAAATGC